>NC_133658.1:608357598-608657598 GCF_037893015.1 Macrotis lagotis
ATAACTTAAAGGTCTTAGAGAGGCTGCCTGGAGCATTTGAAATTTGCGTTTATTTTCAAGTAAGATATTCAGAGACAAGATAGAAACCTAGTTCAAGCTGCTTCTTGATATCACTTTATTTTCCTCTTAAATTAAAAGAAGTTCTACAATATGGACCCTGCTCTTAAGGAGTTCACACTCTACTGGGCAAGAAGGACAAATAAGTATGACACCAATGAGTATAAAGAAAATGTACAGGCAAAATACTAGGGAAAATTAGAGGAAGATGAAATTCTTACAGATGTAAAAACCATGTTTTAGAGGTGGGAGGGCAATGAAGAGCCAGTTGAAAGAAAAAGAGAAGGAACAAAGAAGAAAAGAAGAATCATGGCAAACTAAGGAAAAATTAAGGTAAACTAAAGAAAGAGAGAAGTCACAGATTTCTGCACATCTTTGTTAAAGGCTGAAGTCTTCTACTTTTGAGACACTAGGGATTCAAACACAAAGATGAAAGTCCCAGTCTTCAAGGGAACATAGGTTTTATTGGGAGTGGGGGACTGTGAAGGGGGGGGGGATAAACACATCAATACATTGAACATCCATAGTCTCATCTCTGTACTAAACTGACTGTTTAATCTTTGATTGCAGAGTTCACATGTGAAATTGATCTCCATTATGGTGATTTTTTTTTAGGTTTTTTTGCAAGGCAAATGTGATTAAGTGGCTTGCCCAAGGCCACACAGCACAGCTAGGTAATTATTACGTGTCTGAGGCAGGATTTGAACTCAGGTACTCCTGACTCCAAGGCCAGTTCTCTATCCACTGCACCACCTAGCTGCCCCATTATGGTGATTTTCATGAAACCTGGAAGAACCATAGAATTGGGTTTATGCTTATTCTTCTTGCCATTCGGGGGGGGGGGGGGAAGAAACCTAAAGAACTCAGTTAATCACAGTTAATAGATTGTGGATGCCTATCAATCTCTGGTCATTTGGTAGTCTCTGGATAGAATAGCTTTTTTATATTGGGGAAAGTGATGGATTTAGACTTGTCTGAAGACCTGGTTTAAAATACTAATTCTGTTATTTACTACTTATGTTACCTTGGGCAAGTCTTATCACCTATCTGGATCTTAGTTTCTTTATCTGTAAAATTAGAGGGTTGACTCAATCCCTCTGGCCCCTTCCAGCTCTAAATTATGATCCCATGATACTATAAATGCAAAGTGATGGGGGGGGGGGTAGGGAGAAGAACACTATTAACCAGGTGCATCAGGCTAGGATGTGATAGAAGATGGTAGCTGAGCAGAATTTTGAAGGAATCTTGGGATTCTCTGCCTGAAATGAGCAGGGGGTGCATTACAAGTTGAGGAACAGCCTGATCAAAAAATGGGGAAATAAGAAATTAAATAGCAACAAGTCAACCTTGTATATAGCTGGACTACACACAATAAGCTTAGAAAGGTAGGCAGGACTTTCCACATAAAACGAGGTGAGTGGGAGGGAGAGAATCTATACTAGAGATAAAGCCACTGGAGATCCTTGAGCAAGGGAGTGACTGGGTCAGATCTGTTCTGCAGCTCTGTGGAGCATGGGTGGTTGAAGAGAGAGTCTGGAAGTAGGAAAACCAATTAGAAGACAATTGCAATAGTCTAGGTGAGAGATGATGAGAGCTGAATTAGTAAGTGGAAAGAAGTAATGACTGTGAGAGTGATGCTGAGAAGTTAGAATAGCAAGACTTGGCAACTGAATTCATATGAGACAAAGTAGGTGATGGAAGAGTTAAGTATGACTTTTAGGTTACAAATCTGCATAATTAGGAGGATAGTGATGTCCTCAGTGAAAGTCTGGAAAACTGGAGTGGGGTAGGAAGAAATGAGTTCTGTTTTGTACAGATTGAGTTTCAGATGCCTCTAGGATCTTAGGTGGAAAAATTTGTTAACTGATTGGAAAACCTGGAATCTAGGAGAGAAACTAACACAGAAATCTGGAAGAACCTGCATAGAGATGATAGTTGAAACCATGGAAAATGACGACAGAAAGAGACAGAGATGGAGAAACAGAGACAGAGAGAAAGACACAGAGACAGAGAAACACAGAGAGAGATAAAAAGAAATAGTGACAGACATAGAGAAAAACACAGAAGAAAAGAGCACCTACAACAAAAGTATGGGTACATGTAATAATGGAACAGGACGTGGATAACCTTAAAGAAGACCTTGAGAAGGAGCAGTCAGACAAGTAGGAGGAAAACAAGGAGAGGGTAGTTTCAAAAAATTAAGAAGGATGAAGACTAAGAAGAGGTTATCATATTGGATTAGAAATCATTGGAACCTTGGAGAAAGCAATTTCAGTTGAGTAATAAGGTAGGAAGCAGAGTTAAGACTGTTATCTAAACTAGTCAAAGGAGACTTTAACACATACACTTTATACCTATACAGAGTTATATATGGAAATACACTAAATTTCATAGGGAAGAAAGCAGGGAGAGAGACGGAGTGATGGAAAAGGAAGGTAAGACCAGAAGGGAATAGTCACAACCAAAACTAACTTCCTGATCTTCAAAATGGAAAAGAAAGAGAGGGAGAGAGAGAGAGAGAGAGAGATTGAGAGAGAGAGAGGAAGGAAGGAAAGAATCAACATTTATCAAGCTTCTACTTGGCACTGTTGTTGTTGAGTCATTTTTCAGTTCTGACTTTTTGTGAGCCCATTTGGGGTTTTTTCTTGGTAAAAATACTGAAGTAGTTTGCCATTTCCTTCTTTATTTCATTTTACAGATGAAGAACTGGGGCAGAGTTAAGTGACTTGGCCAGAGTCACATAGGTAGTAAATGTCTGAGGTCAGTTTTTGAATTCAGGAAGATGATTGCTATTCTCTCCACTTTCTATCTAGCAGCTCACTCTGCACTAAATGCAAAAAATGAAGCAATCATATCATCCCTTTAGGGGATGGAAGGGTTAAGTGACAACATTTTAAGGATAGGAGAGAGAGGGACATTAGAAAGGGAAAGGTTGAAAACAAGAGAAGAAAGGATGATTAAAATGAAAATCTGCCAGTAGAGATAGAAGGAATGGGATCCAGGTCATGACAAGGAGGTTCACTACTTCAACAAAGCACTAGAGTAAAGAATGAGGATAACATCTAGAGAAGAGAGTTCACTTCAAATGTTTAAATGGTCTCATTTTTCTCTGGGAAGGATGGAGTGGTTCTTTGCTGAGAGGGAGGGGTTGGTAGATGGCATAAGGAGCTTTAAAAAATAAATAAAACCCAAAAAACATGTGCAATTTATGGTAATCCTTTAGGGTGGAGTAAGAGGATTGCTTGGATTGGTAAGGACCCACATAAAGTCAGACAGCATTAATTTGTAGTGGACCCAGACCGAAAGTAGATGTGATTTCTTCCAGCATTGTTTAGCCACAAGATAGACTGGAGAAGGCAGGTGGGGGAAGGGGCCAATTAATCAATTGATTTTTGGTAAATCTTGTACTTGATAGGACAAGTGGGGGATTTGAATGGAGAGGACAATGTAGGCTTGAAATTGATGACTATAGTTCAACATTAGGAAGAGTAGGAAAGTCAAGCTAGAGCAGGAGTTTGGAAGAATATGGGGAGATAGAGAGACTAAAGGTCATAATGAAGCCAAAAGGACAGATCTAAGAAAAAGGAGCCTCAGGGAGAAATAAGTAGATAGGAGATTACGGTTAGATAAAGACATTTCAGACAACTAGGTGTCACAGTAGATACAGCTTTGGGCCTGGAGTCAGTTCAAATTTAGCCTCAGACACTTACTAGCTGTGTGACCCTGGGTAAGTCACTTAACCTTGTTTTCCTCAGGTTCCAAATCTGTAAAATGAACTAAAAAAAGAAAAGGCAAACCACTCTAATAGCTTTTACAAGGACCCCCCCCCCCCAAAAAAATAGGATTCTGAAGAATCATATGCAACTAAAACAACTGAACAACAGCAACAAAGAAATTTCAGAGTTCTCAACCATGGAAGTTGAATAAATACAGGTAATAGTGAGATCAAAGTATTACTATCCAGCTGTGGCATGAAGATATACAACATGGAATTTGAGGAAACTGAAGAACTGAGAGGCCAGGATATTTGAGGAGACATCAATATCTTTGACATTCTCAAGTCTTAGAAAGGGGTTAAGGTAGAGAAGACTGTGAGCTAAGCACCAGATTCCTTGGGACAGGAGGTTCAATAAAGGATCAGAGTAATAAAGCACTGTCACTAGTATCTGAATTGGGCAATCTATCTGGATGGAATGAGCATCAAAACAGGAAAGTTTACTGAGTGCTGTGTGGTAATGGGGAATAGAATAGAATGTACCTTTTCATTCTGATTAACATGAGCATTTATATTCAATACCAGAGTATGTGGCTAGAGACTGAGTATCTTCTGGACATAGGTCTCCAAGAATGAAAAAGATGGAAGAAGGGTAGAAGGAAAAGGTTGGAGATAAAGGAAAGTTTGTTACCAATAAATAGGACAAGATTCCAGAGAGCAAGATGTAAGAAGAGGGCAGGTCTAGATAGAAACTTGTGAGGAGAATAGCTGGGGTCAATGAATTATAATCAGAAACTGTGGCAGTGGGCTGGGGGAGGGACTGATTTTGGTAACTGAGGATTTTGTATTATTGGAATTAAGAAAAGAGAAAGTAGAGTTTGCTAGCCATATAAGGAGAATATATATAGTAATTTTTGACCCCACTTTCAAGATTCCAATGAATTGAGCATCAGCTCTCATTCAAAACACTAGGTAAGATAGGTGGTTAGGTGGTGCAGTGGACAAAGCACCAGCCCTGGAGTCAGGAGTACCTGGGTTCAAATCTGGTCTCAGACACTTAATAATTACCTAGCCATGTCTTGGGCAAGCCACTTAACCCCATTGCCTTGCAAAAAAAAAACAAACCAAAAAAAACAAAACACTAGGTAAGAAAAGAGATCTGCAGGTTTGGTATTAGTGGAACTACCACTAAGTGAGGTCCTAAAGCCAAAGGTCTGAAGCTAGTATGACAGGAGAAAGTGTGAAACACAATGTCAAATGCCCCCAAAGAGATCAAAGGTAACATTAAAAAGGAAAATTAAAAAGCCATTGGATTTAGCAATTAGTCCTTTTATATATACCATCAGATTAAATAGAAATTAATTTTTCAGTGTGAATGTCTTTTGTCTTTCTATTAGATTATAAACACGTTGAAGGCAATAACTTTATCTTATTTTTTTACTTTATATTTTTCCATCACCCCATGCCATTTAATTCAGCAAATTGAATTGAATAGGGAATAGGATTAAATATTTAGTATAATGTACTCTGAATGAAAGAACTGTTATTGTTATTGTTTGTCCTTCATTTTCAAGGAGGACTAATGACATCACTGAGTGATATCTTGACTTGTGCCCCATTATTTGGATTTAAGTGAGGCAGAGTTGCAGAATCATCAGTTTTACTCTCTCTTCTAGTCATTGAGGTTCAGTGGCAGGAAAGAAATCAAGATGACTGGTTATTGCCTGGGATGCAGTGGATGACTTTGGTAACTTCTTTGTCTGACCTAGCTCTAAGTACTCCATAGCATCTGCTTCAGCCATCTTCATTGGCCACTGGAATAAATTGTTCTCATCCCCCCATTCTACTGGGGAAGTCTTCATATGCTTGGGGTAGACACCCTGCTAACTCACTAAGGTTTATCAGTTAGCTCAAGCTGACTGAGTCTGCCTATCAAGATAGTTTTATAGAGCATGTCCCCCTGTACATGCTACAGCTTCTTGAAGTCAGTGTGAACAATGAGAGTCAGATAGACACCAAAGGTGGATGAAGGAACTCAAATCAGTATACCCTACTACTACAAATCAGCATAACAAAAAGCACCTAGTATCAGAAAAATCTGAGTTCAAATTTAGCCCCACATATTTATTAGTTATGTGATCTGGGTTAAATCACTTAACCCTACTGTGCCATTTTCCCCACCTGTAAAATTAGAATCTGGCACTTAGTTTGGATTAGAGTCCCTTCTAGCTCTAACTTTAAGATCCCAAACTCAGGACAGTCAGGTGTAGCAAGCCAGAGAATAATTCTTAAAGCCAGGAAGACATGAATCCAAGGTCTGCATCTGACAAATCGACGACATAGTCCTGGACGAGTTACTCTATGCTTGGGGCAATTCTCTAGGACAGGGCTTCTTAAACCTATGGCCTACAATGTACATTTTGGCAAGAGAGATCTGTGAACTTGTAAAGAAAAAAAATTTACTTTAACTTTCTTTGTAATCCTAAATATTTTATTTCATGCATTTAAGAACAATTCTGAAACTCAAAAAATGTTAAAAATTAATGTTAAAATTGTTTTTTACATGTAATAGGGGAAAAATAAAATGTTAAATAAATAAAAATGTTAAAAACAAAAAATACACTACTATAATCCTGAGAAGGAGTCTATAGTAAAATGGTTGTCTTTGGGGGGTTTCTTCAGATGGCCAAAGGGGCCCATGACCAAAAATAGGCCAAGAACCCTTGGTCTAAGGTTTTACAATCATGAGAAGGTGCTGACTTGCATTAGTAGGAGTTTTCTCTAGAGAATTAATGAAATCCCACAATCCTTGCTCATCAAAACTGTGTTTAACTAGATCCAATACAAATTTAGGTCTCATAATCTCAACTATGCCCTCAGTGTGGCAAAGCAATCCCTTCATATCTCCATGATCAGTTCATTCTCCTACTCACTAGAGAGGCTTTTCTGGATTTTTTCATTCTTTTTCAAACCTCCCTATCCCTACCCTCTCTGCTGAGGGAAGGCCTTGCTTCATACTTCACAGAACAACTCAATGCCATTGGCCAAGACTCTCCTCCTTACCTCACATTATTAAGATCTCCTCCTTTTACAGAAAGAGGTGAATCTCTTCCTTGCTCAGTCATCTCCATGATCCCATTCCATCTTTTCTAGTAGATTGTCTTCTCTATTACACCCACTCTCTCACTAACTTTTAATCTTTCACTATCTATTGGCTTCTAACCCTGCTGCCTATAGACACCACCATGTCTCCCCCACCTTTAAAATGACCCTCCATTGATCTCCACTAGCTATTGTCCTATATCTCTCTTCCTCTTCTTGGCTAAATTCCTTGAAAAAGCCATCTATGTGACTCACCACAACTTTTTCTGCTCTCAATTGCTTCTAAACTTTTAGTAATCTGGATTTCTACCTCAGTCCGCAACTTTCTTGACTTCTCTACTTACCTTTGAAACTTTGATTTCCCTCTTCTCTTACATACTCTCTCCTCTCTTGGTTTTCCTAACTCTGCTCTTTTCTGGTCTTCCTCCTCCTCTTTTTTGTTAGACCACTTCCCAGTCTCCTTTGCTGAGTGTCTGGATAGTGTTCTATCCAGAGTCCTCTTCTCCCTCTAAACCAATTCATGCTCTGCCTCACTTAGCTTCATTCATTCATAAGACACATTCTTTGTCCTCTTGGAGAATGAAGAATGAAGAATAGGATAAACAACAATAATCAACTCACTAGATGATCTCATCAACTCTCATGGGTTCATTTGTCATCTCTTTGCAGATGATTTCCACATGTATATATCTACTCTAAATTCTCTCCTGAGCTTCAGTCTCACATCTTCAACTGCCTATTGAACTTCTTAAATAGTCTCATCTCAAACTGATCATGTCCAAAAAAGAGCTCATTATCTTTCCTCCTAAACACTCCCTTTTCCCCTAGCTAACAAATATTATCATATTTGATCTTCACAACCATCCTTTGAGATAGTGTTATTATTATTCCCATTTTATATTTGAGGAAACTGAGGCAAGTAGGATTAAGTGCTCAGGGTTCCATAGTTAGTAAATGTCTGAGACCAAATTTGAACTCAGGTCTTCTTGACTACAGGCTTGACATGCTATCCACTTCACCACTTTTCTAGGTGACTATTATCTTTTCCTTCTGTTTAGTCTTAGGGGGCTCCTGAAGGTTAAGCAATTTGCATAGAATTGCACAAATATGATAGTAGAATTGGGACTTGAACCCAAGACTTCACGACTCTATAAACTGTTCTCTATGTGCTTTGCTACAGTGTCTCTTGACCTGTACTCATCAGATATTTAATAAATATTTGTTGAATAAATGAAATAGATGGGAAAACCTAGGCTTTGACATACAATAATACTTATTGGGAATCCTCCAGAGATTCACAGAAACTAGTTTTCATCAGTACTTAATAAAGATTTATTATTTATTTCATTCAAAATGAAGAAACTGAGTTTGTCCCTCGATCTGACTCCCTCCTCTCTGCTTCCTCAAGCCTGCCCTTGTGTGCCCTGAAGAACATCATTTTTGGCCCATTTCTCCCTTGAGCAGCTTCCTTGTGTAGGAGGTAAAGTAGGTCTTTCCCAGGAGGTCCATATGTTAATGGAAGGTCAGGTTTTCAAAAGGAGGATCATACTAGATAACAACAGCCCTTGTTTGGTCACTTGAATGAGACTCTGTCAAAGAGCAGCAACAGTGTTTTTTTCCCCTTGGTAGGTTGCTTGAGGTTCCCCATCACTGAGTTGCAGTTGGTGAATTGGTGTATCCATAGGTTTTAGTAAGTGGTTCCTCCCTATCAGCCTAACAAATCAACAAAACTGAATCTTGTCACTGGAATAAGGACACAGATTAGAAATAGAGCCACAGAAGCATACGATGTTATGGTTGGCAGGAACCTAATCCAACACCTCATTTAAAAAATGAGGAAACAAGAGCCACAGAGATAAAATGACTAACCTTTGATCAGACAGAAAATCATTGATGGAGCAGGAACTACAACCCAAATCAGCTGATTTTTAGTTCAGTTTCCTTTTCACTTCACCATACAAATTATTTATATAACAAGACTCTTATTCTCCCCAAATACATGTAATTAAATTATATTTTTCAATTGATATTTATTTTCTCTTTCTTCCTTTCCAACTAAAAAAGAAAAAATAATTAAAACCTCCATAACCAAAATGTATGATAACATTTCCTCTGCATAGTTCACCCTATCAGCAGGATACAAGCTTCATGAGTCTTATCATGAATGACCACTGCATGATCAGAATTTTTAAGTCCCATAAGGATGCTTGACTTTATAATGTTGCTGTTTTTGTATACAATTTTCTCCTGGTTCTGTTCACTTCATTCTGCATCAGTTCATACAACTATTTCTAGGATTCACAAGTATCTCTTTTTATCATTTCTTCCCACACTTTGTTCAGACATTTCCCAATTGATGGGCACTCTGTTCCTCTTAGGTTCTAGTTCTTAGTCACAACAACAACAAAAAAGCTTTTATAAATATTTTTTTGGTAAATGTGGGTCTTTTTTCCTTTCTCTTAGATCTTTTTGAAGTATAAGCCCAGTGATAATATTTTTGGATCAAAGGTATATGCAATTTGTAACTTTCAGAATGTAGATTCCAATTGTTTTTTAGAATATCTTAATTAACCTAAAAATTCTACTAACTGTGTATTAATGTATATGTTTTCCCGTAGCCTTCTAACATTTGTCACTTTCTTTTTTGGTCGAATTTGTTAATTTGATTAGTACAAGATTTTCTTTAATTTGATTTTTTAAAATTATTAGTAACTTGGATTTTTTATATAGATTTTTTATATATATATATATATATATATATATATATATATATATATATATATATATATATATAGCTTGGATTTCTTCCTTTGAAAATTTCCTTTCATAACCTTAGATCTAGCTTACTTGGAGAATGCTTATAAATTTGAACCAATTCTTTATATATATATATGTGTGTGTGTGTGTGTGTGTGTGTGTGTGTATAATTAGATCTTAATCAGAGAAAGTTGCTGCAGAAATTTTTATTAACTGTTTCCCTTTTAATCTTAGAATAGATTAATCTTAATCTTTCTAATATGGAAATATGTGAAACATGATTGTATATGTACAACCTATATCAGATTGCTTGCTGTCATGGGAAAGGGAAGGGAGTATGGTAGAAAAATGTGGAACTCAAAAATTCCCCCAAAAAAGATCTTAATTTTCCCTTCTAATCTCTGATTTTGTACGTGTAAAATCTTTTTAAATCTGTTGGATCAATGGAGAGGGGAAGAGTTTATGACTAAACAAGATATAGAGAACACTATAAAATGTAAAATGGATGGTTTCAACTATATTAAAAAGCTTTTGCACAAATAAAACCAATGCAGCCAAGATTAGTAGGACTGTAAAAAGCTGGGAAGCAATTTTCACATCTAAAGTTTCTGAATAAGGACTCAATTCTAAAATATATAGAGAACTGAATCAAATTTTTAAGATTACAAGTCATTCTCAAATTGATTAATGGTCAAAGGAGATGAACAGGCAATTTTTAGATGAAGAAATTAAAGCTATTTATAGTCATATAAAAATGCTCCAAATCATTATTGATTAGAGAAATGCAAATTAAAATAACTATGAAGTACCTATCACATTGACTAAGATGACAAAAATTGAAAATGGTAAGTGTTGGAGAGGATGTGGGAAAATTGGTACACTAATGTACTGTTGGTGGAGTTGTGAACTGATCCAAGCATTCTGAAGAGCAATTTGGAACTATGCTCAAAGGGCAATAAAACTGTATATATATATACTCTTTGATCCAGCAATACTTCTATTAAGTCTATATTCCAAAGAGATCATTTAAAAAAGGGAAAAGTCTCATATTTTCAAAAATATTTATAGCAGCTGTTTTTGTAATGGCAAAGAATTGGAAATTAAGGAGATGCCCATCAATTGGGCATTGAGTCAGTTATGGTATATGAATGTTATGCAATACCATTGTTCTATAAGAAATCATTGGTGGCAGGACTTTAGGGAAAACTGGAAAGATTTGCATGAGCTGATGTTGAGTGAAATGAACAGAACCAGGAGTATATTGAACACATTAACAAAACATTATGAGATGATCAGCAATGATGATTGTATCTCCTCTTAGCAGTTCAGTGATCAACAGAGAACCCTGTTATGCACAATGACTTTCACATCCAGATTAAAAAAAACAAACAAACTATGGCTTCTGAATGCAGAGCAAAGCATCCTTTGATCCTTAAAATTTTTTTATGTTTTTTCTTTCTTTCTCATGTTTTTGAGGGAATCACCATCTAGGATAAAAGGCATTTTGGCCCCAGGGCTCCAGCAAGTCATTTAAAAGTTCACACTTTGCCTTTCACTCATCTCAAACTCTGAACTTTCCCTTCAGTCTCCCCACACTTAAATGCCTCTAGGAACAAGATATCTTTTAGCTACATAGAAATCACATCTCTCTCAACCCATCCAACTTGCATTGTCACAGGACTGGGGAACCTTCTCATACCTAAGTGAGAGTGAAGTTTCATCTACAACCCAAGAGATTTTGGTGGGGAGGGCGGGATCCATACCTTATGATTTCATCAGTGTGGGGAGCTCTCCCCATTGATGAGGTCAAGATCAGTGACTCATCTGAAACTTAATAATTTTAGAGTTGACTAAGAACAATAAAAAGTTAAATAAGGGGAAATTAGGTGGCAAAGTGAATAGAGACCAACCCTGGAGTCAGGAGGACCTGAGTTCACATACAGCCTCAAACACTTCATACCTATGTGACCTATGTGACCCTGAGCAAGTCACTTAGCCCTGATTGCCTCAAAAAAAAAAGAAAATGACTTATAATCACAGATATTATTTTTCTGAGGCAGGTCTTGAACCCAAGTTTTTCTTACTACAAGGTCAATCCTCTATCTATTGGACTTTGAAGTATGACAGCTTAAAAGATATATATGATATATATATGAATATGTTTTGTTTAATACTTTGTATTGTGCCTGATAAGTTCATCAAATGTTTAGATTCAGGGGTATTTCTATATTAAGCTATGGTAAAAGAGATCAAATAAAAAGGAAAAGGGCTAATATGTACAAAGATATTTGTAGTAGCTTTTTTTATTAGCAAAACTGTCTATTAGGCAATGCTAGACACATTAAGTCTGCTAAATTTTTTTTAAGAAAT
Organism: Macrotis lagotis; assembly: GCF_037893015.1. Taxonomy (NCBI): domain Eukaryota; kingdom Metazoa; phylum Chordata; class Mammalia; order Peramelemorphia; family Peramelidae; genus Macrotis; species Macrotis lagotis. The sequence continues at coordinate 608,369,600 of NC_133658.1, forward strand.
GACAAAATGAATGGTTTCAGAAAAAATTGAGAAGACCTGCATGAACTGATACAGAAAGCAAGATAATTTATATAATAACAATATTATAAAAGAAAGAAAACTTTGAAAGATTTTAGAACTCTGATAAATGTAATGTCAAACCATAGTTCCAGAGGACTAAAGATGAAATATATTTTGCCAGTCTTCTGACAGAGAGGTGATAGACTCAAGATAAAGATTTGCCCTTCTTGACTATGCTTATTTGTTACAAGGGTTTTTCTTTTTCCTTTTTTCGATTGAAGGGTGGTGATGAGGTTAAAAATTGCTCATTAATCAGAAATTAACTTAAATTTTAAAAAGACTGCAGAGAAGTCCTGCTTTATGTTTGTCTTTAAAATATTGCAATTTTTATATAAAATATTTTCTTGGTTCTGCTTACTTCACTATACATAAGTTGCTACAAATTTTCCAAGGTTTGCCTTAATGTATTCCATTCATAATTTCTTATGTCAATAATATTCCATCATATAAATATCTCATTTCTTTGACCATTTTCTAGTTGATGGCACCCCATTAATCTCCAGGTTTTTTCTGCAGTGAAGTGTGTTGTTTTGAATATTTTTGAACATATAAGCTCTTTTCCTTTTTTCTTTTTTTTTTATTTCTGTGGAGAATATGCCATCCTTAAAAAGAGAGGGGACTGTGGAGTATAAATGCATATCAAAAGTTCACTTTCTTCAATCTTTATTTTTAATTTACTTAAGGCAATGGGATTAGGTGACTTGCCCAAGGTCACATAGCTAGACAATTATTAAGTGTCTGAGGTCAAATTTGAACTCAGGTCCTCTTGATGCTAGGGCTCTATCCATTGCGCCACCTAGCCCCCCTACTTTCTTCAATTTTTAAAAGTTGTCTTGTGTATTATGTCATTTTTTTCTTTCTAATTTTTTCTTCTGTTTGGATTTGATTTTTCTTTCACAACATGATTAATATGGACCTATCTTTAGCATAATTGCACATGTAGAGCCTATATTAGATTGCTTTCTGTCAAGGGAAGGGAAGGGAAGGGAGGGAAGGAGAAAAATGTAAAACTCAAAACCTTGCAAAATAATTGATTGGTGAGGGGCAGCTAGGTGGCACAGTGGGGAGAGCACCAGCCTGGACTCAGGAGGACTGGAGTTCAAATTCAGCCTCAGATACTTAATAATTGCTTAGCTGTGTGAATTTGGGCAAGTCACTTAACCCCATTGCCTAAAATAAATAAAAAAAATAACTGGTGAAAAATAACATTGCATGTTATTGAAAAACAAATAAACAAAAATATTTAAATTTTTAAAAAAAGAACTGTCTGCAGATATCCATTGATTATTTATCTATTGGAGAATAACTTGGTCTTATATATTTGAATCATTCTTGGGTATCAAATATTTATCAGAAAAACTTACTGCAGTTTGCTCTCTCCTTCCCCAGTTGCCTGCTTCTCTTCTGATTTTAGTGCCATTGATTTTGTTTGTGCAAAATCTTTTTCCATTTTAAGTGATCAAAGTTGTTCATTCCGTCTTCTGTGATCATCTCTATCCCTTGTTTGGTTAAGAAGTCTTATCCTATACAGAACTGCAAAAAGTATTTCCTTTCATTTTCTAATTTCTGTATGATATAACCTTTTTTTTTACATCGAGGTCAATTTGTACTATGTAATAAATCACATTTAAATAAACACTTTTTTTTGGTAGATGTATTTGTATAAGGAGCAGAATTCAGGGAATTTTTATTTGATTGTCCTGGAAAAATTCCACGGGGCAGCTGCTTCATAACAAAAAGGAAATTTAGAAAAACTTAATTTATAGTTTTAGAGAATTTCCTGATTGCACAGAGAACACAAGTAACTTGTGTTTCCAGGGTCACATAGCTAATATGAGGGAGAGCTAGGGATTTGAACCTGGATTTCTTTACTCCTCTATTCACTTTGCTGTAGCTGTTGTATCGCTAAGTTTTATAAAGCACAGCCCTGTAAGGCCAAGAGTACAATTATTTTTAAGCCCATTTAAAATTTTTAATCTTTAAAAATCTTAAGAATGTCCAAATAAAACAAGTGTTTACATATACAAAGTAAAACAGAGACAGAATATTGTGCAAAAATCTACGCAATTCTCTTAGATACAATATTCATGTAATTCTTAAACCTGTACCTTTTTTTTTTTTAAGGTTTTTGCAAGGTAAATGGGGTTAAGTGGCTTGCCCAAGGCCACACAGCTAGGTAATTATTAAATGTCTGAGACTGGATTTGAACCCCGGTACTCCTGACTCCAGGGCCGGTGCTTTATCTACTGCGCCACCTAGCTGTCCCTAAACCTGTACTTTTCAAAGCTATCCTGCTTGTCTTTGCTTTCCCATGTATTATCATTCCCTATTTGATAACAAAGTTGAGACTCAGAAAATTACCCCTCTTCAAATCTAGCCAATGCTTTTTTCCCCACTTCATTACCTTGTATCCACTGTAATTAGATGTTAAGATGAAGCAACTTTAAGGTTAGGCAAATCAACACACCTTCCTGGGTCTATTTTTCTTATAGGCAAGAAAGAAGAGCAGGATGAATATGTACGGTCCCTTATAATTTAAAACCTGATTGTTCTAATATTCTATAATGTATTAGAAGGGGAAATTGAATTCAGTTTACCAAAAGTCTGGGAGCATTTAGGTTGCACAGTGGTTAGAGAGCTGAATCTGGAGTCAGATACTTACTAGCTGTAAGTACCTGGACAAGTCACTTAGCCTGGTTTGCCTCAGTTCCTCATCTATAAAATGAGCTGCAGAAGGAAATGGCAAACCATTCCAAAATCTTGCCATGAAAATCCCAAATGGATTCATGAGGAGTCAGACAGATCAGACATGATTGAACAGCAATATACCAAAATTAAATTTATACACAATTGGATAATGACCTGTGGTAATGGAAAGAACTAAGAACTGGTAAATCTAAATTCTAGTTTTTCCACTGAAGAAGTCCCTGTAGGATCCTGGGTAGTTTACATAAGCCTTCTGCATTTCAGTTTTGTCATCTGAAAAATGGAGATATATATAGCCCACCTTCTACAATGAACTGCTGTAAGAAGTTCAATGGATGATCCTTGTTTGAAAATTATCTCATAAAATGCCATTGCTCTGCAGAATTGGAAGATAGATACAGAACATTATATTTATGCCATTAGTGACAGTTGCTGAACTAGTTTTGTTGAAATGTTTTTTCTCTTTTAAAAAATTCTTTGTTTAAAGTATTACTCAATGGTTAGGGTAGGGAAGCAGGAAGAGAAATACTTGAAAACAATGGTAATGTAAAAACAAAGATGATGAGAAATTTTTTAAAAAGAAAAAATAGTTATCTATGTTAGCCAGAAATTAGAAATGACAAGTGTTTGACCATGAGGTCCTTTGTTTTTCTGTAACAGAGCTTCTTTAAAGAGAAGAGGATAAAAACAACTCTTTTCAGGGAGATATCTATAAAAATAGAATATTGAACAAAGTGAAAGGAACATACACACATACATATATAGTAAAGAATATTATACAAAGAAGGTGTCTTAATATAGTTTAAAGTCTAGTTTGGGATCCCAAAAGACTATGAAAATCTGAAAGAGTTAAGTATTAAAGATTATGATTATTTAGGAACAGAGCCACTGTATAAAACTCTAATTAAACACACAAACAAAGTCTATTCTGGTTCTGAAGAGAGTCATTAATTCTATTAGACCAGAAACATCCAACAGGGAAATAACTTCTCTTAGTTATTACCTGAAACCTGAGTGACTTGAAAGTGGGAATGCCCTTGCAAGAAATAAGGAAGGAAGCCAACCTCTTTGGAAGAATCAGACCCTTTGCTGTTCCTGTGATTGTTGTGGGATGACTTTCTTCTAAACACAACCAACACAGCTGGTTCCAAGAAACACAGAGGGACAACCAAGCTCAATCACTTTGATTCTGAATGGAGAGAAGGGGGGGATGTATGGGGAGGGGAGAGGGAGAAGACAGGTGGCCTGCCAGGCCAGCACCTGCTTGACCACAAGATTGGATAGTTTTTTGAGGGGAGAAGGAGGATGGTTTGGATTGAACCAAAGATTAGTCATAAGCAGAAGCTGAGACTAAAAGCCAAGTCTGATAAAATTAAGGGAAATGGTATGTTGTAGTTGAGTTTGGGAGTTTGGGATTACTAAACATTCATTCTGCAACTTTGGGAAAGCCATAGGAACAGATAGAAACATAATTATCATCCTGTTAAACCAATTCATTTTATAGATAGGGAAATGTTTAGTGTGAAGTTGAGAAATCTGCCTTAGGTCAAATATGTAGTGAGTAGCAAAACTGGAATTTGAACTCAGGACCTCTGACATGACTATATCATGCTACCTTAAGTTCTTGAGCTTCTTTCCTCATCTGTGTTATGGAAATGATAACATTTTCATGACTCACCTCACAAGGTACTTTGTAAATTCTAAAGTGTTATAAAAATCTATTATTTTCATCTAGAATATGTAGTTAAATCTCCATCCTTCCTTATCCTCCCCTTCTTTCCTCTCCCCTTTTGTAGAGGATTTATAAGAGGACATACACTATACACTACAAGTTGAGAAGATACAGAGGGATATAGTTATTACCTTGTTGAGATTTGTCCTTCAAAAAAGACCAGGATATCAGAGAAGTGATGCCAAGACATGCACATGAATTGTATTTGAGTGAGGGTGTGTTGTGTTAAGTCTCCAGCCTCATTTCTCCTCCACAGCCATCTGTGGTCAGATATGAATCAGGATGGACTAGAGACAGCCCTGAATGCAATCAGGCTTAATGACTTGCCCGAGGTCACATAGCTAGTAAGTGTCTGAGGATTTGAACTCTGGACCTCCTGACTTCAGAGCTGGCACTCCACCTACTGCATCATCAAGTTCTAAAAGTGAACTCATAAGAATCAATATCTTATGAAGACCCCATAAAATGGGATCACAACTGCAACAACAATATATTTTGTCTAATATGACTGAAAAGGAAAATGACAAATATTGTAAAGAATGTGGAAACATTGGGCCACTAATGCACTGCTGGGGAAGTTGTGAACTGATCCAACAATTTTGGAGCACAATTTGGAACTATGCCCAAAGAACTATAAAACTGTGCATACCTTTTGACTCAGTAATGCAACTACTGGTCTATAATCCAAAGAGATCAAAGAAAAAGGAAAAGAACTTATCTGTACAAGAATCTTTATAGCAACTCTTTTTAAGAACTGGAGATTGAGAGGGTGTGAGGAATGTAGAGCATTTGGCTTCCACAGTTTGTAAGAGGAGATTGTTAGTTTTGCATATATATAATGCATTATATATATACGTATATGTAATATACATATATATTATATATTACACACACACACACACACACACACACTACAAAGACTAAGGTCTGCCTGTGGCTATTGTTCCTATATGCAGGTATGTGAGTGTAAGACAAAAGGGGAGACAAAAGAATTGACCCCAACCTGGTCAGACCTGAGATTAAATTAAGCCTGCTTCATCTGGTCCTGAGTTAACCTAGGGTCCCTAACTACTGCAAGTGCACTTGCTTAATGAAGTCCATACAGATTACTGTACACTCCCCTATGCTCATCAATATAATGACCAGGATGAGGAAAACATATTAGAGAGACCAATGGCTGATTCAGAGGAGTGGAGAAAGACTTTCACACTGCATATAAAAATAGACAGTGCTGCAATTTGGGGGTCTTTCTTGCTGGGGAAAATGGTCTTGTTCTGCAGAAAATTTATTTAATTAATAAAAAGCTATATTAATCACTCTGGACTAAGTTTATTATAATTATGAACCATTTATAACAAAGGATATCCATCAATTGAGGAATGACTAAATAAGTTGTGGTTTGTGATCCTGATGTAATTACTATTGTGCTATAAAAATTGATGTAGGATGCTTTCAGAAAAATCTGGGAAGATGAAGATGAACTGTTGCTAAGTGAAGTGAATGAAACCAGGAGCATTGTACATAGGAATAGCAGTATCATAAGGATCAAACTGTAAAGATCTTACTATTGTATTTCTTTTGCAACATGCTTAATATTGAAATGTTTTGTATGACTGCACATGTTTAATCTATGTCAAATTGCTTATCTTATCGGGAGGGTAAAGAGGAAAGAGGGAGAAAATATGGAACTCAACATTTTTTAAAAATGAATGTTAATTAATGTAATTGAGAAAAATAAAATAAAAAAAGAAGTCGTATATTCATATGAACAACCTAAAATCAAAGATCTAGAGCTAGAAGATACCTAAAAGGATATCTGGTCCAACCACCTCATTTTAAAAAATACCATTTCCTCTGAGTAGGTTGTAATTTCCCTGAGGTCCAGAAGCCCAGTGCCTTTCACATAGTTAAGTGTTTAATAAATATTTGTTGAATTCAAATCAGCTGTGCACCAAGTAGAGCCAGAGTGCAGTTCAGAAAGAGAACAGATTCATGGATTTTGAATACCAATATCCAGCCCTACTTCTTTATTCTTCCTCCCAGGGAGATACACTGAGACTTGGGAGACCACGAGGGAGAAATTAAAGGACATTGTTAAGCTTCTAAACCCAAGGAAGTATTCCTGGAAAAAAGAGGACATAAGTTGGGGGGCGGTTAGGTGGTGCAGTGAATAGAACACCGGCCTTGGAGTCAGGAGTACCTGGGTTCAAATCCGACCTCAGACATTTAATAATTACCTAGCCGTGTGGCCTTGGCCAAGCCACTTAACCCCATTGCTTTGAAAAAATATAAAAAAAAAAGAGGACATAAGTCTCATAGAAATCCAAAAGAGAGAAAAAGGTCTTTTATGTATATAAAAAATATTGATTACAACTTTTTTAATAGTGGCAAAGAAACAGAAACTCAGAGGGTACCATCAATTAAGGAATGTCTGAATAAATTATGGTGTAGAACTACTGCACTGTAAGAAAATGATTTCAGAGAAACATGGAAAGACTTGTATTACTGGATGAATAATGAAGTGGAAATAACTAGGGTAGCACTTTATACAACAGTAATATCATAAAGACAATCAGGTTTGAAAGACTTAAGAATTCTGATCAACACAATGACCAACTAATGATGAAGCCTGTTAGCCACCTTCTGTCAGAGAGATGATGAACTGAAGATGCAGAATGAGACATATATTTGGGGGATATGACCAATGGAGAAATTTGTTTTACTTAACTATGCATATTTGTTATGAAAATTTTCTTTTTTTTTTCCAATGGGAAGAAGAGATGGGGGGAGAGAGAGAGAGAGAGAGAGAGAGAGAGAGAGAGAGAGAGAGAGAGAGAGAGAGAGAGAAAGATTTTTGTTAACTGAAAAATTGTAATTTAATTTTTTTAAAACAGAAAAGATAAGAAGGCATAAGACTTTGGACTCATCATACCTCTGTCTATACTGAAGACGAGAGGGAATAGAGGACTTTTTTGCAAGGCCTCAGGCCCACAGAAACCTACCCTACAAGTAATGGAGAAACTAAGGTTTGAGTCCTGGACTTGTTAAGAAGAGAGAAGTTCAAAACCAGCCTCAGACACTTAGAAATGCTGGACAAGTCACTTAATCTGACTCATTTCTTTATAATAATAGCACCTAACCCTTGCATTTTCATGAGGATAAAATGAAGATGATCCAGAATATGGTCCAGTCTAGTCCTCAAATAGGAAAAAAGGCTGAAAACAAAAAGATGAGGAATAGAATTTTGGAATGTGAGGAGCCCTAGAGAGAGAGAAAGCTCCTGACAAGAATGACTGAAAGGTCATTCCTCAGTGTTGAGAGTCAGAGAGAAAGAAAGAAGGAAAGAGAGAAGGAAGAAGATGGGGGAGGGGAGAAAGATAAAGAGAGATCATTATAGTTTCTGTGACCATTATTCTGAGCCATAAACCAGGACTTATGGGTTGACCAAGAATACTGTTGACTGTATTTTCCTTTCTTGAGATTGGGTTTACTCCAGAAACTGTTCTAAATCAGAAGACAGAGGATGTTTGAGTAGTTCAGATGAATCAAAAGCAGGGAAAAAAGAGAAAGAGAGAAGAACAACCAGGATAAGATCTGGGAGAATAGCAGGGCTTGGGAATTAGGCAAGTTTTATGATAGAAAATAACTGGTAAGTAATATAATTCAGGGAGCAGTCAAAGGATACATTGGATAAAGTACCAAGCCTGGAGTCAAAAAGGCCAAAAACCTGACCTCAGACACTTAATAGCTGTGTGACCCTGGTCAAGTCACTTTACTTTTGTTGCCTCAGTTTCTCGTCATAAAATGGGGACACATTGAAGAAAGAAGTAGCAAACTACATCAGTAACTTTGTCAAGAAAACCCTATAGATGAAACCCATGAGTCAGACACTACTGAATAGCAATGATGACCATGACAATGATGATGATGATGATAATGACAACAACATAGTTTGACCAGAAACCATAGGATTTAATCTTTGTATCAGAGACTTACTGACTCATTTCAATTCAGTTAACATTTATTAAGTACTTACTAGGTCCAAGACACTATGTTAAGCCCTGGGAAAACAAAGCACAAATTCAAACAAGTTAACAGTCTGCATGAGGAATACAGCATACATCCAAAGAAATATAAGAAAAATTGAAGAAGGAGAGAGCACAATTGAGGAGGAAAAACAGAATGACTCCATAGTAGCACTTGATCTAAGCACTGAATAGAAATAAAGGTTCTGAGAGATGGAAATGAGGAGAAAATTCATTCTGGAGATTAGAGTATAAAACTCATCATCCTGTTTGACTGGAAAGCCAAGTTTGAGGGAAAAAAATAAGATGAAATTAATCTGGAAAAGAAGGAAATGGAGCAAAACCTATTTAAATTTTTAAATAGAAGCTAAAGAATTTATAGTTTGACCTATAGGTAGTTTGTAAAGTGGAAAGAACACAGGATATGTAGTCAAGGACGTGAGTTTAAATTCCCCCTCTACAATTTATTTTCTACATATATGATCTTAGATAAGTCACAATCTCTGGACTTCATTTTTCCTCAACTGTAAAAGATGCCCTCTAAATCCATTCCAGCTTTAAAGATACCATCCTATAGTTTAATACGGGGAAAGCAATAATTTTGGTTTCTGATGTTTAGTTGTGTCTGATTCTATGTGACCCCATTTAGTATTTTCTTGGTAAGGATACTAGAATGGTTTTTCATTTTCTTCTCCAGGTCATTTTACAGATAAGGAAACTGAGGCAAACAGGATTAAGTGATTTGTCCCGGGTCACACAGCTAGTAAATGCCTGAGGGTAGATTTGAAGTGAGGAAGATGAGTCTCTCTGACTCCAGGGCTAGCCCTCTATCCACTTTGCCACTCTACTTCCCCTAAATGATAATTAGTATGGCTTAGTTATGCATTAAGTTATCCTTCCCACACTGGATCGACAGTAGAAAAGAATACTTTCCTTTTTAGCTTTAGTGTTAGTGATGCTGCTAGGAACCTTAAGCTGCCAGGATCCAAATGAAAGCAATAATGATTCTGATTTCTGTTTTGTCATGAATTAATTCATATTTGTTAACCAGGTGATCATTTCTCCAGATTAGAGATACCTGGTCTGACTTTCCAGGTACTTTTTTTTTAAGGTTTTTGCAAGGCAAACGGGGTTAAGTGACTTGCCCACAGCTAGGTAATTATTAAGTGTCTGAGGTTGGTTTTGAACTCAGGTACTCCTGACTCCAGGGCTGGTGCTCTATCCACTATGCCACCTAGCTGCCCTCCAGGTACTTTTTAATGCATGTATTACATCCTTCAGTCATTTTGATCCCATAGACTTGATTTTGATGGTGGACTCTACTAATCTACTATGACTTTTGAGCTTAGAAACTGCCCCTAAAGGCTTTGAGTAGTAATAATAGCTTGCATTTTTATAGAGATTTAAGGATTTGTACAGGGTTTTTCCTATGTCATCCTTATGAGGTGGGCAGTATAACAATTTTTATCTTCATTTTATGTATAGGAAAACTAGAACTCAAAGATATAAAATGATGTCTATTCTAAGTGCTGAAACCAGAATTTGAATCCAGGTCCTTTGATCTGAAATTTGTTACTTATTCTATTTACTATATCAACAGAACTCAAGGCAATAATGAAGATAATCTCTTTTTAAAAAAAATTATTTTTATTCCTTAGAAGATGTTGTTGAGTCATTTTTCAGTCATGTCTGACTCCTTGTAATTCCATTTGGAGTTTTCTTGGTAAAGATATTGGAGTGATTTGCCATTTTCTTCTCCAGTTCATTTTACAGATGAGAAACTGAGTCAAACAGTTAAGTAACTTGCCCAGAGTCTTATCTGAAGTAGACTTCCTGACTACAGGACTAGCATTCTATCCACTGTGCTACCTAGCCATCTCCCCCTTAATATATTCCAAATAGCTATATTCCAGGTTCGTTACTGTTCCTATACTTTTGCTCGTACCATCACAAATTATTTCTCCTTTCCTGCCTGTTTATTTTTTAAAGCCTATTTCTAGCCCTTCTTGACTGTGAAGCTTTCCATAAATACTCCAGGCCATGGTAATCCATTAACTTTTCTGAATTGTTATTTCATGGACGTTCTAATTAATTAATTAATTAATTTTGAATTTTACAATTTTCCCCATTATCTTGCTTCCCCTCCCACACAGAAGGCAGTCTGTTAGTCTTTACATTGATCATGGACATTTTAAAAACGACAATAAATTATTTTTTAACATTTTATTATTTATTTCTTTTATCATTCATTTCTTTTTAAATTTTGAATTCCAAATTCTTTCCATCTCTCCCGTTCCCTCCCACAGCCACTGAGAAAAAAAGCAATGTGATATCAATATCCATGTGAAATAATGCAAAACATATTTCCACATTAGTTATATTGTCCCCAAAAGCAAGAAAAATCAAGAAAGTGAGAAAATTATACTTCAATTTGCACTCAGTTTATCAGTTCTCTCTCTGTAAAGGATAGCGTTTTTTTTCATCATGAGTTCTTTGGAATTGTCTTGGATCTTTGTTTTAATAAGAGCAGCCAAATCTAGGGGCAACTAGGTGGTGCATCTAGGTGGAGTCAAGAGGACCTGAATTTAAATCTGACCTCAGACACTTGATACTAACTGTGTGACCTTGGGCAAGTCACTTAACCCTGATTGCTTCACATTCAGGGCCATCTCCAGTCTTCCTCTATCTAACCACTGGACTCCAATGGCTCTGGAGGAGAAAGTGAGGCTGGTGACTTAGCACAGGCCTCACCCACTCAAATCTAATTCACGTACTTGTAGCATCACCTTCTGGATGTCATGATCTTACTTGAGAATGAAGAACAAAGAACAACAGTCAAATATTTCAAGTTGATCATCATTACAATATTGCTGTTACTGTGTACAATGATTTTTCAGTTCTTCCCATTTTACTTTTGACAATTAATTTTTTAGAATATTTCTAAAATCATTCCATGTCTGATAATCAAGATACAAGATTTAAAACTCCTAGCTGGTAGACTTTGAGTCTATTTCTTCTACTCTGAAGGCCTGGAGCAATACTGGAATTTTCAGATGATTCCCCCCTAATTAATTGAATTGATTGACTGAAGAAATGTAGCATAATAATAGACCCAGTGCTTTATTCATCATAAAAATCTGAAAATATGTGCAATATATCATACTTCTGGATCTCCCACCTCTGCAAAAAATGGATCAGGAGGTGTTTTCTCACATCTCTTCTTCAGAACTATGATTATTTTCATATGTGATTGCTTTGTGTTGTTCTATCCATTTGCACTGTTGTAGTAACTGCATATTGTTTCTTGGTTCTCCTTACTTACCTTGCAGTAGTTCATGTAGATCTCTCCATGCTTCTCTATATTTATCAATTTATCATTTCTCTTAGCACATTTGTTTTATTACATTCATATGCACAACTTGATTTGCCATTCCCTAATCATTGTTTCCAGTTCTCTGATATTGCAAAAAGTCCTGCTATAGGTATTTTGGTGTCTGTGGGGACTTGCTTCTTATCGAACACCTCCCTTGCATATTGTATATACTTTGTAAAACACAAAGAGTTATATTTCTGTAAATTGTCGTATTAATGTTAGTTGGTATAGTGCTCTGCATAATGAACTTCAAATCAAGAGACTTAGATGTATTAGTTCTGTGACAATTGACTAATCACTTCTCTTTTCTGAGCCTCTTTACTTATAAAACAGACAATGATACTTGGGATACAGATCCCAAAAGTGATCTGTAAATGTTAAGGCACTACTGAGGTGTTGCATGCCATATATAGGGTTAGGTCTGTAGAGGCAAGGCTGACATGCATGATTCAATACTGAAAGGGATTGTCTCTTTGAGATGAAGAAGACATAAATACTATTAATGGCCTCTGAGTAAGAAAAGATGCTGACTTAGTAGACCTTAAAAAGGGAATGACTCTATTCAACTTTTGTCTCTCTCTCTTTCTTCTGTGATGAGTGAGTTCAGACCATTTAGACTTTTCCCAGGAAGGGCAGGTAGGGGGTGGGGAGCTGAGATTGATGGTGGATCTGAGTAACATGTCCTCCTAGGTCTAAGCCTGGGTTTGGGGATGCTTCTTCTCTTTAGTCTCTTTCTGTGTATAGGTGAGTAAGCAGCAATCCTGAGATGGACTCTTCCAGCTTTAGTGTCAACCTTGCAAGTTTGGACAATCTCCTTTAGCAAGAATTGGTCAATAGAAGAGTTATTTTCTTGGAGAAGATGACATGGACAAGAGGGAAAGCCTCAAGTCTTGACCTGATTTGCCAAAAGGCATGGACCTGGAGAAAATTGTTTAGAAAATGAAGAACAGAAGTGAAATATGTGTAGTACTCATAAACTACTTCATGTTCTGATGTCTGTTACAACTTTCCAAAAAAGGATGATAGTTATAATAGTTCTATTGCTGGTTTAAATCTTTTGTCATCGGGTGCCTGTATCTTGTATTTAGCATTTATATTTTGAGTAGGAGAGCAATAACTGGCCAATAACCTAATTTACAATGTACTTTGAATAGCTTTCTACTCCCTCTTTTTTAGAAAGATCCTTAATATGAACCAAACTTAAACTTTAAATGATTATTTAATTATTTTAAATGATTATTTAAATGATCATTCTCCCTGGATCTCTGGAATAGGAGTAGGAGGGCAAAACTACCCAAAGAGTTTGAAAAGGAACTTAAAACCTTTATTTAAAAACCACATTCCCTTAGTCCATTCTTGTTTGGGTCTATGTTGAAAGGGGCCTCTTGATGGGGGGAGAGTAATCTAGTTCCTCTAGACTCACTTGGGATGTCCCAGTGCTGTAGAAAGGTGAACTGTTATTAGGATAATGTTCCAATACAGAACTGTTGGAATCCATTTCCCCACAAACAAAGCTGTTCAAATCCAATGGTGGAGAAATACTCTTCAGCCTTTTGTAGGGCTTCCTCTATGGCTGCCTGCCACCTGGTCTGGAGTCAATGGAGCCATCATGTAGGTTGTCATGATTTATAATGGTATAAGGAACAGGCCAGAAGATAAAGAGGCCAAGATTGCACTCCTTTTCCTCCTTTTTAAGCCCCAAAGCCCCCATTCCGTCCTTGTTCCTCCCTTGGTCACGCCAGCTCTGGCTGCTCTGTTTTCCCTGATGGGGTAATATAAACATAAACACCACCTTGGATATGAACACATCAGTTGTCCTAGGCTGGGTTTGTATTAGACCCGGCTGCCTGGGCACCACAATAGCTGTATTACTAACAAAGAAAAGCTCTTTATTTTGGCAACCCATTGTTCATCTGCTCAGCTCATAAACCCAGTCTGTTTGCACAACAGGACTCAAAGGGAGAGGCTTTAACTAGGAGGAAATGAAACATATGTGAGCTCTCCAGAGGAATTAGAGCTCTACCTAGACAGCTGGGACAATGCCGACAAAGACACTTGATCCTGGGCTGACCTGGGGGGAGGGATCTTCCCGAAGAGCGAAGGGTTTTCAAGTGGGTCAAGAATTTACTCTCCTGTGCATCACTTTCCCCTTTGGGAGGAGTGACCAGCCTCTTTGTCTCTCTTCTCTCTTCTCTCCTTTTCCTTTACTATTCCTTTCCTTTGGTCTCCGCTGTTCCTCTACTTTCGTCTTTTTTTTTCCTGTCCCTCTCAATCTCCTCCATTGGCTCTTTTCCCCTTCCCCTGCCCTGTTCCTTCTGATTCTTCCCTCTATGAGCTTCATCTCTTTTTCCCCTATCTCTTCCTCCCTCTTTCTTATTCTCTTTCCCTTTTCCTGTCTCCTCCTTTTCTTCCTTTCTCTTTATTTCTCATCCCTCTCCCTTGTCACCTACCCAATTTCTCTCTCTTTTCTTTACCTTCTACTGCTCAGATGTCAGAAATTGACCCCCATATACTATTTGAAATTGTCCTCTTTTGACCAAACTCTGAAGAATGTGTAGTGAGAAGAGTAACTTTAAAAAATCATACATGGAAAATATCATCCATATCCAGAGGATCAACTGTAGAATTTAAATGCAGACCAAAACTTACTATCTTCAATTTTTAAAAATTTTCTTAAACATTGTTTTTCTTTCTAATTTTTTCTTGATTTGATTTGATTCTTCTTTCTATGTATAACCTATATTGGATTGTTTTCTTTTGGGTGGAGAGTGGGTGGGAAAGGAGGGGGAGGGAGAAAAATGTAAAACTCAAAACATTGCAAGAAGTGATGGTTGAAAAAAACTACTCATGCATGTAGTTGGAAAAATAAACTAAATATTTTTAAAACTCATACATAGGTAGAAAATCTAGGGGACTGTGGCCTTGTCAGAGGTCACTCTGAAGGGGAGGGAATTTTCAACTCCTCTTGACTTCTCTTATTCTTTGTTTTCTCCTTTCTCCTCTTGCTTTCTCTCTCTCCTTCCTCATAAACATAACCTAACTCTGCTCTGCCATGTATCTGCCTTGCTAGTGGCATGTGGGCTAAAGAGCTCCTAAGTCCTTGGAGAGGAGTTTGTATTTAGCTCTTTCTGTAATTATCTGGCCATTTGATCTTGGATAAATTATTTTTCCTAGTTTATAAAAAAGCCCAAACAAACACATTTATTAAGTTTTGATTATGTGCCATACTGCCCTAAGTGTTGGAGATACAGAGAAAGGCAAAAATAATCTTTGCCTTCCAGGAGCTGACATTCTAATGGGAGAGATAATACATAAATAAGAAGGTACATACAAGTCAAATACAGAGTAGATGGAAGTTAATCTGAGTTGGGAAGCTCACTAGCAGTGGAGGGAATTTGTAAGGGTTTCCTGTAGAAGCCAGGGTTTGAGTTGATTCTTGAAGAGAGTGGGAGGTTGGGGTGGTGATGGTGGTGAAGGCAATACAAAGGTATGGAAATCAGGTACTATATAGGAGGAATTATATAGCCCAGGCAAGAAAAGATGGGGAGGACAACACCAAGGTTGCAGACCTGAGTGACTAGTAGGAAAGTAGTTTCAATAGAAAAAATAGGGACATTAAGAGGAAGTGGGAAGATGGGGGAAATGGGGGGGGGGTAGGTAATGAATTTTGTTTCAAAGAAGTGCTGATATTTATGGTATATCCAGGCTGAAATATCTAATAGTGAGTTAGTTAGTGATGCAAAACTGAGCTCTGGAAAGAAATTGCAACTGGATTATATGAGTTGATGATAGAATCATTGATAGAGAAAGTATTGGGGAAGAAGTGGATCCAGTCACAGTTGAGGGGTGTGACATCTCTGTCCTACCAATCTCATGAGAGTATCTAATTATAAAGTGAATATATATATGTGTGTGTGTGTGTGTGTGTGTGTGTGTGTGTGTGTGTGTAATTGACATAATTAGATAATTATTATTTTATTTTGAGAGCACTAAATCTGAAATATTTAATAGTCAGCATATTGTAGTTTAAAGAAGTAGACCAAGATAGTGGTGCTTGACTGGCAATTTTGTTTTGTTTTGTTTTTTTCTTTTTAATCTTTTTTTTTGCAAGTGAACTTTAATTTATTATTACTATTATTACAATAATTTTGTTTTAAGAGTAAGCATAACCCCCCCCCCAAGAAGATGAGAAACCTCAAGGAGAGAGAGAGAGAGAGAGAGAGTGAGAAATGTACTTTAGTCTGTGTTCAGATTTCAATGACTCTATCTCTGGGGTGAGTTGCCTTCTTTATCATAAGTCCACCAGAGAAGTTGCTTCAATATTTTTTCCACAATTGCTATTACTAGCTGTATTTCCCTCCACTCTATTCCTTCCCATTCTCATTTATTCTATTCTCTCTCTCCTTTCATCCTGGCCCTGTCCAAAAGTGTGTTGTTATCTGAGTACTCTCTCCCTCAATCTTCCCTCGCTTCTATCATCTGTCCCCCCCCCCCCCACCATTTCCCCCTTATCCCATCCCTTTCTTCTTATTTTTCTCTAGGGTAAGATAGATTTCCTCACCCTATTAAGTATGTATGTGATTTCTTCTCTGAGCCATTTCTGATGAGAATGAAGGCTCACTCATTCCCCCCTTGCCTTCCCCCCCACTTCATTGAAAAAGCTTTTTTATGTGAAATTTCTTAGCTTCTTCTTCATCTCCTTTCCCTTCCTCCCAGTATTTTCCTTTATCACCCATTGACTCCATCTTTTTACTGTATTATACCATTATATTCCGCTCTTTCCTGTGTCCTGTCTATATATGCTCCTTCTAGTAGCTCTTATAAATGAGAAAGTTTATATGAGTTATCAATATTTTTCTTCCCATGCAGGAATACAAACAGTTCGATATCATTAAGTTCCTCATAGTTAGTCCGTCTCTTCCACTATAGTCCCTCTATAGTTCACCAGAGTCCTGTAATTGGAGATCAAACTTTCTATTCAGCTCTGGTTGTTTCAATAGGAAACTTTGAAAGTCCCCTGTTTCATTGAAAGTCAATTTTTTCCCCCTGAAAGAGGATGTTCAGTTTTGCTGGGTAGTTGATTCTCGGTTGTAAACCAAGATCTTTTGCTTTCCGGAATATCATATTCCAATCCCTACGAGCCCTTAATGTAGATGCTGCCAGATCCTGTGTAATCCTGACTATGGAGCCTCTGTAGTTGAATTGTTTGTCTCTGGTAGCTTTTAGAATTTTCTCTTTGATTTGGGAATTTTGGAATTTGGCTATAATATTCCTGGAAATTTTTCTTTTGGGATTTCTTTCAGGAGGTGACCGGTGAATTACCTCAATTTCTATTTTACCCTCTGCCTCTAGGATCTTAGGGCAATTTTGGTGTATTATTTCTTGAAAAATGAAGTCTAGGCTCTTTTCCTGTTCATGGTTTTCAGGTAGCCCAATAATTTTTAAATTATTTCTTCTGGATTTGTTTTTGAGGTTGGTTGTGCTTCCAATGAGATAGTTCACATTTTCTTCTAATTTTTGGCTTTTTTCCGAATAGTTTTATTTCTTCCTGATTTCTTGCAAAGTTATCAGCTTCCTTTAGCTCCATTCTACATTTGAAGGAGTTATTTTTCTTCAGAGAGCTTTTTTACCTCCTTTTCCAGCTGGCTAATTCTGCTTTTTAAGGCATTCTCCTCATTTGCCTTTTATTTTGCTTTTTTTCCCATTAGGCCTAATCTGGTTTTTATAATTTTATTTTCTTCAATATTTTTGTATTTCTTTCACTAAGCTGTTGATTTGGTTTTCAAGATTTTTCTGCATCACTCTCATTTCTCCTCCCAATTTTTTTTCCACCTCCCTTAATTGCTTTTCAAAGTTTTTTTTGAGCTCATCCATAGCCTGAGCCCATTTTCTATTTCTCTTGGAGGTTTTGGATACAGAAGCTTTGATTTTGTCATCATCTGAGTATGTGTTTTGATCTTCCATGAGACAAAGTAATTCTCTATGGTCAGATTCTTCTTTTTCTGTTGTTTACTCATTTTACAACATTTTCAAGGCTTTGGGGTGTTTTTTTTGGGGGGGGACAACCCACTGGGACCTTTATTCCCCCAAGGTCTTATGCACTCTTGCTTGTGCTTTGATATGTAGATGACCACAGCACTTCCCTCTGCCCTGGAACTGTAAGGAGGAGTCCTTCTTAGCTATCTTAGTATGGAAGCCCAGACTACAATCTGGATTTGAGTGTAGGCAAACAGTAGAGTCCTACCCCGAGGAAGAGCAGAGAAAGTTATGCAATCTTTCCTTACCCCTTACCATCTGTAGGCTGCACTCTGGAGGTGTAGGGTGCTTTCTCCAGATTCTTGCAGGTTCTACAGCTAGTGCTCTCTCACTCCACACTCATTTGGGTGTAGCAAAATTCTCTCCCTGCCCTTTCTAGCTGTTCCAGGGCTGTGCTGTGACTAGGCCTTTTTCCAACTCCTGGTCCTAGTGAAACATGCCTTTCCTGCAGAACTTCTAAGTTATCTTGGACTGGGAAAATGTCTCATTCAGTCTTTCTGTGGGTTCTGCCCCTCTAAATTTTGACTAAAGTCATAATTTGTTGGTTTTTGGAGTTTTGGGGGGAAGGAGTTCCTGGGAAGTGCTGCCTTCACACTGACATTTTGGCGTGTGACTTTGCCCCCTTGACTGGCAATTAAAAAAAGAAGTTTTATAGACATCTTTTGATTTTTTTTACACCATCAAAATTTCCCATAATCTCTCTTGGAGAACTAGGGCAGTGTTTGGCACATAATAAGAGCTTAATAAATTTATGTTTGTTTGTTTTTTATAAACTAGGAAGTGAAGCCCTGCATGTGATTTATCCAAGGTCACATAGCCAGACAATAATGGAAACAGGATTAAATAAAAACTTCTCTCCACAGACTTAGGAGCTCTTTAGTTCATATAACATAATATTTTTAAAGCAAAAAAGAGAGAAATTAGTAAAACTAATCAATATATCAAAAAGTCTGAAAATATGTGTAATATACTATATTCATGGATACCCTTCCACTAACCTACACACCCCTCTAAAAAGGAATGGGGGTAGGGATGTTTTCTTGTATCTCTTCTTTCAAGCTATGCTTGTTCTTTGTCATTTTATAACATTAACTTTCATTCTTTTCATTTTCATTACTGTAATTATTGAGTACATTGTTTTCTTATCTCTGCTTACTTCATTCAGCATCAAATAATTTAAATACCTTTCTATATTTCACATACTTGTCATTTTTATATCACAATAATATTCCCTTTCACTCATGTAACTACAATTTGTTTAGTCATTCCCCAATCCATGAAGATCTACTTTATTTTCAGTTCTTTCCTATCACAAAAAGGATTACTGGAGGCGCAGCTAGGTGGCACAGTGAATAGAGCACCCTGAAGTCAGGATTACCTGAGTTAAAATCCAGCCTCAGACACTTAATAATTATCTAGCCCTGTGACTTTGGGCAAGTCACTTAACTGCATTGCCTTGCAAAAACCAAAAATATTTTGGTGTTTATAGGGGCCTATCTTTTTATCAGTGTTATAGCATAGCAATGGAATCTCTGACTCAAAGGGTATGGACATTTTCGTTATTTTATACACATTATTCCAAATTATTTTCCCAAATAAATGTACCACTAATAATTCACTAGTACACCTATCTTCCCACAACCCATCTAAAATTGACTTCCCATTTTCTGTTATTTCTGTCATTTTGCAGGGTATTAAGTGAAACCTTGGGGTTGTTTTAATTTGCATTTCTCTTATTATTAGTGATTTGGGGCATTCTTTCATATATAAATATATTTGCATATATATAATATATATGTATGTATAAAACAAAAATCCATTCCCTAATAAATAAGTGGTCAAATGGATTTTTTTTTAAAGTCTCAAAAGAAAACTTGAAATCTATTAGCAACCATATGAAAGAATGTTTCAAATCATTAGGAAGCTGCCCTTAAGTAAAACTAGAATTGAAGGTAAGGTCTATAAAAGCAAAGGTAAGAGGGAAAGTATTCTAGGATAGGGATCTTCTCATCTTTACACTAGGTTTTATTTTGCACTAGGGAAAAATCTGGGAGAGACACTGGAGTAGATGAACTCCTAAACTTTTTTTTAAACTTGATTATATGAAGGAGCGCTTTTGACCCCTCACTCTCATCCCCTATACTTAATCCATTGTAACATATACCCCATTCTCTTCTCTAACACTGCTACCCCTTTGACCTTCATTACCTCACATACTCTGGCTATTGTAATAGCTTTCTGGGTGGTCTCCCAGCCTCATGCCTCTCTGTACTCCAGTTCATCTTTTACTCATATGTCAAATTGACCTTCCTAAAGGTCTGACACTGTTATCCCAACTCACTGAACTCCAGTAGCTCCCTATTGCCTCCAGAATCAAATATAAAACCATCTGTTTGCTTTTCAAACATCTTTATAACCATCCCAGCTTACCTTTCCAGTCTTCTTATTCTTTATTTTCCTTTACATGTTTTTGCTTCTGCTTTTACAGATCTTACCTTCCCTTTAGGTCTACTTAGGTATGACTTCCTAATAATGATTTGGAGCATTCTTTTATTTGATTGTTAACAGATTTCAAGTCTTCATCTGAGACTTTTAAAAAAAATTATCTGACCATTTATTTATTGGGGAATGACTTTTTTATATATATATATATATATATATATATATATATATAAATATATATATATATATATAAAATATATATTTGCAAATACACACACATATATAAAAGAATCATTCATATCACTAATAATAAGAGGAACACAAATTAAAATAGCCTGAAGGTTTCATTTAATACCCTGGAAAATGACAGAAACAGCAGAAAATGGGAAATTAATGTTCGTTGGGTTAGGGGAAAATAGGTGTACTACTGAATTATTAGTGGGATTGTGAATTGGTGCATTTATTTGGAAAAATAATTTGGAATAATGTGAATAAGGTAACCCTTTGACTCAGAGATTCCATAGCTATGCTATAACTCTAAGGAGGTCATTGATTAAAAGATAAGTCCCCATATACAACAAAATATTTATAGTAACCCTTTTGTGATAGCAAAAAAATTAAAAATAAAGTAAATTTTCATGGATTTTTTAAATTATATAGGACATTTAACTCTAAGCATTTTCACTGACTGTCCCCTTTTCCTGAAATGCTCCTTCTGATATCCATCTTCTACCTTCTTTCAAGTCCCAGTTAAAAACTCAACTTCTACAAGAAGGCTCTCTAGATTCCTCCATAATACTAGCGCCTTCCTTATTGTCTCCAAATTCTCCTGTTTATAGCTTGTTTGTCCCTAGTTGTTTCCATCTTATTACACTGACAGCTTATTGAGAGCTTTGTTTTGTTTTGGTTTTGTCTTCCTTTATATCCCCAATGTTTGGTACACTGCTTGAACACAATAAGCATTTATAAAACTTTATTAACTAACTTATCTTTTATTGACCTCTGACTTTCTTCTGCTTTCACCCTTAAACAATCCCATCTCCACTTAGGTTTGTTGCTGAGATCCAAAGTGGCATCCAAATGGGCTTTCCTGTAGAGTAGATTGGAGAGGTTTTCTAGTCTAAAGGGTAAGAGTTGGGAGGGGTCAGTTCATACTTATTGTGCCCTTGAATTCCCACCCCACTCCTTAAGTGAAGCCAGAAATTTTACAGCTTGAACCTTAATCTTTTAGACTAAGGCACTGACCTGACCCTAGATAAAATGCAGATACCTCTAGGAGGGTTCATACCTGCCAGAATTCCTAGTCTTTTACACCTCAAAAAGAATGAAGATTTGAGAAAGGGGAAACTAAAGAGAAAATAGACCAAAGAGGTTCTAAGCAACTGAAAGTCCAGGTAAACTTGAAAGGGAATAATCACAAAATATGTATATTAGGAGTTTTTCCTGGACACTTCACAGTTGTGCAGAAGATCTACTTTACTCATAACTGCTGCTGGAGAAACAGGGGCACATCTGGATTGTTTTATTATATTAGAATAATGATTTCTTATCTACTGTTTCATTTTAGCCTCTGTCTGTCTGTCTGTCTGTCTATCTCTGTCTCTGTCTCTCCATAGAATTACATATTTAGAGCAGAAAGGAACCTTAAGGAATTCTTTATTTTCATACCCTCCTTTCATCAAAGAAGAAACTGAGGTATACAAAGGGGAAATGACTTTCTCAAGGTTAGTAAATAAAATAGACTTACTCGGAAATGTCATCCCATTTTCTAGGGTAGCTAAAATGTTTTGGGTTGGTGCTTCCTAATAAAATTATCTGTTATGGTGTTTGTTTGGTGCCTATTTTGTGGGAGGCACTGCTTGAAGCACAAAAATTAGAGAGATGTTGTGGCTGTTGAAGGCCTTCCATCTACAAACAGAAACATTTTATGATAGGGAATTTCTGAAAGTCATTTTAGTTTCAGCTGTGGGCTCTTCTTTGAGGACAATTTGTTATAATTTAGAAAAATGCAATATTAGAGCTGGAAGGATCTTGTAGATCAAATCTAGGCTACTCCTTTTATAGATTTCTGAGACATGTAATGCCCAAAGTTAATCCTAGAGGTAGAATTCAAGTAACTCCTGTTCTTTTTTTCACTACATTGAGCTATATTAATTTCAGATATGGCAGTACCTGAGCAGTAAGAGCCATGAGCAAAGTGAGTAGACCACAGCGAATCAACAAGTTAGTTTTACACTTAGCTCTCAGGAAAATCCAATTTTCTGCCACATGTTTTATAAAAGCATATATGTTGATAAACCATCTGGGTCTGGAATCAGGAAGACTCACCTTAATGAGTTAAAATCCAGCCTCAGACATTTACTAGCTATGTGACCCTGGCTAAGTCAATTAACACTGTATGCCTTAGCTTCCTCAACTGTAAAATGTAAAATGTGCTGGAGAAGAAAATGGCAAGCCACTCCAGTTTCTTTGTCAAGAAAACTCCAGGGGTGGCTAGGTGGCGTAGTGGATAAAGTACCGGCCCCTTGGAGTCAGGAGTACCTGGGTTCAAATCCGGCCTCAGACACTTAATAATTACCTAGCTGTGTGGCCTTGGGTAAGCCACTTAACCCCATTTGCCTTGTAAAAACCTAAAAAAGAAAAGAGAGTTACTATTTAAATGACATGCTTCTTTGTGAAAAATTTTATTGGCAGGGCTTTGAGTTTCAGTAACAGAAAGACAAAATGGATGGTGAAGTAGAGGATGGGGAAGAAAAGTAACTAGGGTAGGGTAAAAAGAGAGGCTGAGAAAGAAAATGGTAAAAATAAGACTGAGTGAAATTTTTAAAATAGTAATTATAACTTTGAATGTGAAAGGGATATTTATAGTAGCTTTCTTGTGGTGTCAAAGACCTGAAAATTGCATGGAATTCCCAATAACTGGGGAAATGTGAGAAGAAAAGAAAAAAAATTAATTTAAAACTGTGTTGTATATTTGGAGGGAATAGCAAGTTATACATGATAGATTTGCAGGTTCATGTACAATCTTTTTTTTTTGTTCCATAAGTATGAATTGAAAATAAAATTAATTTAAAAAGAAAACAAAAAAGATATAGAAAAAAATAAATTAAGATTTCAAAGTAAGTAAGCTATGCATCCATCTTGATCTTCTCAGTTCTTTTCCTCTCTTCTCCACACTGTACACCACTCATAATTCTAAGCTAGTGAACTTTGACTATACTGTGGCAACTATAAGTATTATTGTAAATATTGCCCAAGCATCCCCTGCATTCAACAGGGTGCCCCAGGAAAAGGATGGGGCCCCTTTCCACTGAAGAACTGTCTATTTTGTGATTTGCCTTGGAAAGACAATGTGATCTTTTATGAAAAGTTTTCCAAAGGTCTACTGTTGAAATTTAGACTTATGGTAACAGGACTTAAAAGCATAATAGTGAGACTTAGGAGGAAAATGTCTTACAAAAGATGTTTAGACTGATAATGTTCCTTCTTTTGACATTAGAAATGTTGTTAATGTCATCTGTCTCTTGTGAAATCATAGGAATTGCCATTTGAGAATGAATCTAAAGTTGGCTCTCCAAAGATAGGTTGCCATGTTGAAATTATAATCTATTTTTGTTCCATCACCATAAAAATAATTTTCTCGGGGTGGCTAGGTGGCATAGTGGATAGGGCACTGGCCCTGGAGTCAGGAGTGTCTGAGTTCATGTCCGGTCTCAGACACTTGGTGATTGCCTAGCTGTGTGGCCTTGGGCAAGCCACTTAACCCCATTTGCCTTGCAAAAACCTAATAATAATAATAATAATAACAATTTTCTCAGCACTGAGTAGAAAAATTTCAAAGAGAGGGAAAATGAATGTATTATCTTTAGGGGGAATTCATCAAACTGAAGTGAGACAATGATCCTCTTTTGTGATCACTGCAGGATCAGAGCAGAGAATGGAGATGGACCATGGGTCACATATAACATTAAATGATATATTGATTTTTTTATTTTGCTTTAATCTTAACATTTCTAACTAAAAAATCAGAAGGAAAAAGTTGTGTAGGTCTTCTTCATCTCAAATCCGAGCTTCTCCAATAGGCAGTTTATCATGGTTCCCTTCTCTTCCAGTCCTGGAAGATATCTCTCAAAGTGCTAAACATTTACTAATTCCTCCTTTATGTATCTAGGACTAGACAATTTTTGCTGGCATTGCAGGAGAGAAACACTACATCATTAGAAGACTTTACGAAACATTCATTAAGAGTTTATAGATCCTATAACTTCTCTCAGTCTTTCAGTACTAGTTTCACATAAAGTAGCAAGGATGTTTGACAAGAATTTTTGAAAATCATGGAATTGTAGATTAAAGTTGAGAGGAGGGATAGCTAGGTGGCACAGTGGATAGAGCACTGGCCCTGGAGTCAGGAAGTCCTGAGTTCAAATGTGACCTCAGACACTTACTAATTACCCAGCTGTGTGACCTTGAGCAAGTTGCTTAACTCCCATTGCCTTGCCAAAAAAAAAAGTTCATGGGAAATTTAGAGGTCAATTGAAGCTCAGAAAGAGTAGATGATTTGTCCAAGTCATGAAGCAAGTTAGAGGTAGAATGGACATGGGGAACCAGATTTCTTGATCCTTGTTCTACATTGGCAGTCTTTCAAATGTTTTAGTTCTAGGATCTCTTTAAGCTCTTGAAAATTATTGAGGACCCCAAAGAGCTTTTGTTTATGTGGATTTTATTTTTCAATATTTACTATTTTAAAAATTCAAACTACTAAAATTTTTAAATATTCACTTCATCAAAAGAGCAAAAAATAACATTTTTATAAAAAAATTATATTTCCAAAAAGCAAAAAAAAATGCTATGTACTTCCAATGAAAGAATTGATGGAGTCTGAATACAGATTGAAGCATACTTTTTTTTCCCCTTTCTTCAATTGTTTAGGTCTGCATTTTCTTTTGCAAAATGACTAATATGGAATGTTTTGCATGATGTCAAATCTCTAAACTATTTCAAATTGCTTTCCTTCTCAAGGAGGGAGAAGATGAGGGAGAGGATTTAGAACTCAAAAAATTTTTTTAAATGTTATTTTAAAAGTAGCTGAGAAAAAGAAAAGAATTTTGAAACAATCCACCATAGTAACTATGAATGTGTGATAAACTGAAGAATGTACAGAAGAGAATAGCCATAAAGGTGAAGAGTCTTAAATATGTTATATGAGTCTCAGTTGAAGGAAACTGAGCATTTTTGGCTTTGTTCTTATTGAGGAATGCTATAACTGACTTCAAGTATTTTTTTTTTTTTAGATTTTTCAAGGCAATGGGGTTAAGTGGCTTGCCCAAGGCCACATGGCTAGGTAATTATTAAGTGTCTGAGGTCGGATTTGAACCCAGGTACTCCTGATTCCAAGGCTGGTGCTCTATTCACTGTGCCACCTAGCCACCCTGACTTCAAGTATTTAAAAGGAGGTAATACAAAGGAAGGCTTAACTGTGGTTTGATTCTGGAGGAAGAATCAGAAGAACGGAGTAGGAAATGCAAGAGTAAATTTACTTTTGACATTAGAAACAACTTCCTAATTAAGAGTTGCCCCAAAATGGAATGGGCTACCTAGATAAGGAGTAGACAAATGTTCAAAGGATATGTAAAGGCAATTTACAGATGAGGAAATCAAAGCTATCCATAGTCATATGAAAAATTGCCCTAAATCATTACTGATTAGAGAAATGCAAATTAAAGCAGCTCTGAGGTACCACTTCACACCTATCAGATTGCCCAATATGACCAGAAAGGACAATGTTCAATGTTGGAAGGAATGTGGGAAATCTGGCACATTAATATATTGTTGGTGGAACTGTGAACTCATCCAATCTTTCTGGAGAGCAATCTGGAATTATGCCCAAAGAATAATAAAAATGTGCATACCTGTTGATTGAGCAAAACCACTACTGAGTCTATACCCTGGAGATCATGCAAAAGGGTAAAACCATCACTTGTACAAAAATATTCATAGTAGCCCTGTTTGTGGTAGCAAAGAATTGGAAATCAAGTGAATATTTATCAATTAGGGAATGGCTGAACAAATTGTGGTATATGTATGTTACGGAACACTATTGTTCTATTAGAAACCAGGAGGGATGGGATTTCAGAGAAGCCTGGAAAGACTTGCATGAACTGATGCTGAATGAGATGAACAGAACATTGTACACCATAAAACAGCAACATGGAGGTGACCAACAATCTTAATGGACTTGTTCATTTCACCAATGCAATAATCATGGGCAATTTTAGAGTTCCTGTGATGGAGAATACCATCTATGTCTAGAGAAAGAATTGTGGAGTTCAAAGATGAAAGTCTATTATCTTCAGGGTTTTTTTTTTTTTAGGTTTTTGCAAGGCAATGGGGTTAAACAGCTTGCCCAAGGCTACATGGCTAGGTAATTAATTATTAAGTATCTGAGGCTGGATTTGAAATCAGGTACTCCTGACTCCAGGTCCGGTGCTCTATCCACTGCACCACCTAGCTGTCCCTCTTCAATTTTTTTTTAAAGTGTCTTATGTACTACATAATTTTGCTGTCTCTAATATTTTATTTTCTCTTCAAGGATGTGATTTCTCTCTCAACACATTCAATTTTGATCAATGTATAGCAAGGAAACAATGTAAAGGTTATCAGACTGCCTTCTGTGGGGAGATGGGGGGAGGGAAGTGAGGGTGGGGTGGAAATTATAAAATTCAAAACCTTACAAAAAAAACTTACAAAAACTACTATTGTATATAATTGGAAAACAAATTAAATATTAATTTTAAAAAAGGAAAAAATGTTGACTGGTGTGAGATTGGAGGAGGAAGGATTTTCTTCTATTCAGAGATTTAAATCCATTATAGAATAGTCCCAACAGTTTGTGCTTTTCAGAGAACAGCAAGGACATACTGTGATCTGAGAGTTCTGAGTTTAGATTTCTGTTCTGTCTCTGAAGATAAACTTGAAAACACCTTAACTTTCCTTATTCTTTCCCCCAGATATAGATGAAGATAGATTACCCAAATGGTGTTTATACAAAATACCTCTAATTTCAGTTACATATTATAAGTTACACTTCCACTACTTATTTTGAGTAAACAAATATTAATTAAACATCTAGTCAATGCCCAGAAGCAATAACAGATATAATGAAGGAAACAGGAAAAGTGTTGTACATGAAAAATTCCTGATTTCTGGAAGTTTATCATCTTGTTAATGTTGTTTGTTCACGAGAGGTCCAATGACACCCCAATGTTGGGTCAAGGTATAATGTGTTTGACTGTGCCTGATCAGTCCAATATGAGCCCTGAAGGCTCTGTGACAGGACAGGATCAAATAGTCTGTTGGAACATTTGGGATAGAGATGCCTCTAGATTTCACATCTCATGTTTCCTTTCAACTACGTTGATTTTGTTGTTGTTTGTCCTTGGTTCTCAAAGAAGACCATGACATCAGGAAGGTGACACCATGGTTTGTAAATGAGTCGGACTTAAATGAGGGGGTACTGTGGCTGGAACATCTGCGTCCTGTGGCTAGATATGTATCAGGACAATTAGAGGTGGCCCTAGAGACTTTGGCTTTTTAAAGCTAGCCATTTTACACAGATGACAGTTTGACTGAAGCAACCCCATTCAGTCATTAAGGTTAGTTAGGTAAGAGAGAGAGATGAGGCAAAGAGGCCAAGAATGACTACTTCCAAAAAAGGAGGGAAAAACAATTGTTGAGGGGTGTATCTCAGTGATTGAGGCAGGTGAAAAAGAAAAGAAAGCAGCCTCTTTTGTATAGTCCAAAACAAACAAACAAATTAATCTTGAAGGGGAAGAGCCTCAGAGTTTCTGGCCAAAAGAGACACCTTGTTGGACAATCAATGACAGCCAGAATGAGGGAAGAAAGAAGGGAGGAAGGAAAGAAAAAGGAAGGAAGGAAGGAAGGAAGGAAGGAAGGAAGGAAGGAGGGAGGGAGGGAGGGAGGGAGGGAGGGAGGGAAGGAAGGAAGGAAGGAAGGAAGGAAGGAAGGAAGGAAGGAAGGAAGGAAGGAAGGAAGGAAGGAAGGAATAAACTATGTAACCCAACTTGCCAGCAGTGGGGGCTGCTCTTCTTACTCACAGAGGTTTTTATTCACAGAGGTTGTTACAGAAGACACAGTGTCTTCTATGATGTATGTACCTTATGTTGGGTGTTCCTGTGCCAGTGTCTCTAATGTCTCACAATCGACTGTAAAGTTTTTCAAAGAGACCTTGAACTATTTCTTGTGATCATTTGTGACCATATTTGGCATATTTGGCATTCAAACAACACTGCCAAGCCACTGAAGTTGAATTCTCTGAAGCAGATTTTGAGATTTAAAAGTAGATTTTGAGAATAATATGAGAATAATATACTATCTGGAGGAGTATACATGGTCTGATCAGCAGTCCAACTGAGACTTCAGTGTCCTGTTCTTATCTTGTCAGGTGATCTTCAGAATCTTCAAACAATTCAAATATGATGGATTGTGCTACAGTAGTGAAGAAATTGGGAGTCACTACATCTTGAGTACTTGGTAAGCCACTTCTCATTGCTAGGTCGCTCAGTAATTAGTTGCAGGGTCCAGAGTCAAGAAGATCTAAGTTCAAATCCTGTCTCAGTCATTGCTACCTCTATGACCCCAAATTATTAGGCAGTAATTTAAGCCATGCCTAATTCAACTTCCTCATCTATAAAATAAGGGTAATAATTGTAGGTTGTTTTGAATACAAAATGAGATAATGTTTGTAAAGCGCAAAGTAAACTTTAAATAAAGTATTATATAAATATGTGTGGTTGTTATTATTGTGGTTTGGTCTCTTCCTGCTTCAATTTTTCCATAGCTAAAATGAGGGAGCTAGGTTGCAGGATTGTCCCAGCCCCATCCCAACTCCAACCCTTATTCTAACCTACCTGGGCCATAGTCTTCTCATAACTCAATGATCTCCATTGACATTCTAGAGTTCCTTGTTGAAGTCAGCTCCCCAACAATAGTAAGAGGTTCCTAACAGAGTCAGGCCACAGGGCATTGAAATTCAGGTGGTTTTAAGGGTACTCTAATTCTGCACCAGAGTAAAAAACAAAACTAAACAAAAAAGGGAGGTGAGTTTCTAGGATGCAACAATATTTAGTTAAGATCCACAAGATTGTAAGCTCCTTGAGGGCAGGAACTGTTTCTGTCTTTCTTTGATATTTATCACAGCCCTGGCAGGTGCTTAATAAGTTCAGTTTTGACTGGAAAAGGAAGCTAAAGGAAGTAACTTCCTTCATAGGCTCTCCCTCTTGCTAGCTGCATTCCCGACAATGGCCTGGAGCAGGAATGAGATCTCCCACCCCAAGAGTTAATCACTACCCTGACCTCCCTCCACTTCAAGCAAACACATTTGTATTAAACTGATCTGAAGACATATTTCACTCCTTGTTGCAGGTGCTGTTTGTGCTACAGAAACAAACTTCACTAGTTTTAGTTTTAGTTCCAAGGATAGGGACTAACTACATTTACTTTTGTGCACTGCATAGACCTGAATACATAGTAGGAACAAAAAGGACAACTATTACTTGGAAAGATCAGGGCTCAGAATGAGGCCTTACATTCTTTGAGTTAAGGTACTGGCTTGTTGAAAAGAAAATGTTTGAGGGCAAAGGGAAAGCTCTTTGGGTAAAACTGACTTATGATCAGACCATGCATACTCCTCCAGATAGCATATTATTCTCATTCCCCTCTGGACCTCTTGAATGAAACTGATTTCTTCAAGGTCATCAATGAACTCCTAATTAGTAAACCTGATTTTCCTAGTCCTGGTCCTGTTTGACTCTTCAACACACAATAATATTCTCTCCTTTTGGATACTCTCTTCCCACCAGCTTGAACACTCTAAAAGATGGTTAGAGCGTCAGTGCTAAAGTTAGGACCTGAGTTCAAATCCAGCCTTAAACACTAGCAGTGTGATCTTGGGCAAATCACTTGACCTCTGCCTCAGTTTCCTCAACAGTAAAATGGGGATAATAAAAGAAGTTACTTCTCAGATGTCACTGCCAGGGGGCAGGTAGCGGGTGTAGTGGATTGAATGCTGGACGTGGAGTCAGGAAGAATCATATTCAGAAACTGATGCTGAGCAAGATAAGCAGAACCAGAAGAACATTGTACACTGTAACGGCAACATGGGACTGATGATCAATCTTTAAGGACTTGCTCATTTTATCAGTGCAGCAATCAGGGTCAGTTTGGGGGTATTTGAGATGGAGAATACTATCTGTATCCAAAGAAAGAATTGTGAAGTTTAAACAAAGACCAAAGACTATTACTTTTAATTTTTTTTAAAAAAATTATTATGTAATTTTGCTATCTCTTTTATTTTATTTTTTCCTTAAGGATATGATTTCTCTCTCAACACATTCAATTTCGATCAATGTATAACATGGAAGCAATGTAATGACTATCAGACTGCCTTCTGTGGGGAGTGGGGGGAGGGAAGCTAGATTAAGGGAAAAATTGTAAAATTAAAAAAAATAAAATAAGATCAATACAAAAAACAGCAACAAAAAAGAATCATCTTCATGAATTCAAGTCTGAATCCAGATACTTTACTAGTTGTGTGACTATGGGCAAGTCACTTAACCCTGTTTGTTTAGGTTTCTTCATCTATAAAATAATCCAGAGAGGAAATGGCAAACTATTCCAGTATTTTTGTTAAGAAAACCTCAAGGCCAGATGTGTCTGACTCTCTGGCTCAGTCAGTTCTGCTTGACTGGTCTTTTATCTCTATCTTTTTTTACCTACTGCTTTCTTATGTGTTGTAACTTCTTTTAATAAATATTTATATTTCTTTTTTTGTTTGTTTGTTTGTTTTTTTGCAAGGCAATGGGGTTAAGTGACTTGCCCAAGGCCACACAGCTAGGTAATTGTTAAGTGTCTGAGACTGGATTTGAACTCAGGTACTCCTGACTCCAGGGCCTGTGCTCTATCCTATCCACTGCACCACCTAGCCGCCTCTTAAATCTTTATTTTTCTTTCCACACTTGCTTTCCCAGGTCTGAAAGTGATTCTTTGCATGGCAGTAATCAAACCCAAGTAGCCAGCAGCTACAATTTGGAGAGCCAGCTAGGAGAAATTTCTGTTCAGACTTGGGAAACTGAATCGCACTCCATAGGTGAGAAGCACACCCCCCCTTTTTTTTTAGAGCCTAGATTTTTAGAAAATTGGGAAAATTATTGAACTTCTAGCTTTCCTTGTGTGTTTTCCTTTTTTTGACTCAGGAAAATGAAAAAAGGTTGAGCTTTGAAGTGACCAATTAAATTAATTTTTTCCTGGATCTCTTATACTAAATTATAGCCTGGCACATTCTTGGTTCTCCTCAGTACTAAGTCACCTGAAGCTCTGGTTATAAGTAATTTCTATATTACAGTGTATTGATAATTGATCTGTCTGACACCAGGTATGTTAAAATAGAAAGATAACAATATGCTAATGAAGTCATTAGCCCTATGGGGTTTGATGTTAAATACTGCTGATGGAGTGAGTAGACTTTGAAAGAATGACCCTAACCTCACTTGGGGTAGGATTCTCTTAAAGAAATCCCTCACCTGGCAGGCCTGGAGCCTGGCTCATCGAAAAGTATTGTTTGTATGACTTCTGCCTGTAAAGGACGTTTAATTCATAAGGGAACATGTCCTCATGTCCCTCTCTGTTGTGTAATAGAAAATTGTCATGATCAATACAGGTGCATCATAATTAAGTCTGAGAGTGAACCATTGGAACTCTTATCTTCTAAATTTTAAATAATTGGCAAGTATTTTGTTTTGGCCTTTTAACATAGCATGTGACTTTTTATCACAAGTTCCCTTAAGGAAAAGAAATATCAGTATGATTTTATATCAGGATAATACCTATTGGTATATATATATTTTTAAAATAAATTTATTTATTTTTAAATTTTATAATTTATAATTTCCCCCAAAAGCTACCTTCCCAGAAGGCAGTGATAGTCTTTACATTGTTTCCATGCTATACATTGATCTAAATTGAATGTGTTGAGAGATAAATCATATTCTTAAGAAAAAAAATATAAAAGATAGCAAGATTATATGTATGATATATGTATGATTTTTTTTTTAAATTAAAGGTAATAGTCTTTAGTCTTTGTTCAAACTCCACAATTCCTTCTCT
Organism: Macrotis lagotis; assembly: GCF_037893015.1. NCBI lineage: Eukaryota > Metazoa > Chordata > Mammalia > Peramelemorphia > Peramelidae > Macrotis > Macrotis lagotis. The sequence continues at coordinate 608,402,154 of NC_133658.1, forward strand.
GGATACAGATGGTATTCTCCATCGCAGATACCCCCAAAATTGTCCCTGACTATTGCATGTATGAAATGAGCAAGTCCATTAAGATTGATCATCAACCCTATGTTGCTGTTAGGATGTACAATGTTCTTCTGGTTTTGCTCATCTCGCTCAGCATCAGTTCATGGAAATCCCTCTAGGCTTCTCTGAATTCCCATCCTTCCTAGTTTCTTTTTTTTAAAATGTATTTTTATTAAAGATATTATTTGAGTTTTACAATTTTCCCCCCAATCTTACTCCCCCCCCCCACAGAAAGCAATCTGTCAGTCTACTTTGTTTCCATGTTGTACCTTGATCCAAATTGGATGTGATGAGAGAGAAATCATATCCTTAGAGAGGAGACAAGAAGTCTAAGAGGTAAAAAGATCAGACAATAAGATATCTGGTTTTTTCCTAAATTAAAGGGAATAGTCCTTGAACTTTGTTCAAACTCCACATCTCCTTATCTGGATACAGATGGCACTCTCCTTTGCAGACAGCCCAAAATTGTTCCGATTGTTGCACTGATGGAATGGGCGATTCCTTCAAGGTTGATCATCACCCCCATGTTGCTGTTAGGGTGTACAGTGTTTTTCTGGTTCTGCTCATCTCACTCAGCATCAGTTCATGCAAATCCCTCCAGGCTTCCCTGAAATCCCATCCCTCCAGGTTTCTAATAGAACAATAGTATTCTATGACATACATATACCACAGTTTGCTAAGCCATTCCCCAACTGAAGGACATTTACTTGATTTCCAATTCTTTGCCACCACAAACAGGGCTGCTATAAATATTATTGTACAAGTGATGTGTTTACCCTTTTTCATCATCTCTTTAGGATATATACCCAGTAGTGGTATTGCTGGGTCAAATGGTATGCACATTTTTGTTGACCTTTATTGACCATATATATGTAGCTCCAAGACTAGCCTCTACAAGATGCCATTCAACTTGCCAGCCAACCATTCTCTGGATCCTGCCTCAATGAAGTCCTCCCTGTAATGCATTCTTCTCCAAATGAACTCTGAAAGACCTAGAAGAATAATTTTGAAGGGGGAATGATGCAGGGAAAAGATATAGAGAAGTGTGAACTAGTAGAAACAAAATTTGTAATTTTTATTTTTTTAGGATTTTGCTAGAAAAAATGAGGTTAAATGGCTTGCCCAAGCCACACAGCTAGGTAATTATTAAGTGTCTGAGGCCGGATTTGAACTCAAGTACTCCTGACTCCAGGGCCGGTGTTCTAACCACTGTAATACCTAGCCATCCGTAAAATTTGTAATTTTAATGGCTGTTAAATCTTGTTAAATTGGGTGGATATTCCCTACTCTTGAGATGTAAATCAACTACCATGGAAAAGATGTAGAAAATTATGAATGTAGCAGAAAGGAAATTCATAATCTTAAAAAAAAAGAAAACCTCAAATGGGTCTTACAAAGAACCAGACAACAACAAAAATATAAATGCTTTTTACCATCTTACCTCTTCTCTCTTCTCCCCTTCTATTATTCAAGGCTCTATTTTAAGTTCTCTCTCTCTCTCTCTCTCTCTCTCTCTCTCTCTCTTTCTCTCTCTCTCTCTCCCCCACCCCCCCAAACCATCTTATTTCTATTGCTTCAATTGTTTCCTCTATTCAGGAGACTCACAAATTCATATAACTAGCCCTAATCTTTTCACTAATTTCCTGCTCTCATCTCCAAATGCCTGTTGGACATCTCAACCTGAATATTTTTCCATCACCCAAAATTAATATGTCCCATATTGAACTGAATTCTCCCCATTACATGCACACACACACACACACACACACAACTCAACAAAAAACAAAAACCCAACCCAAACCAAACAAAATAAAAAAAACTTCTAACTTTCCTTTTCAATTTTCTTCTTTTTCTTTAAGGCACCATTAGCTTTCCAGGAACCTAGGCTGGAAACTCTGGAATTATATTTGACTTTTCATTATCTCTCTATTCCCCCCACCCGCCTCTAATTAGCTCTGGCTACTTGATCTATACAACATTTCTTGCTATCTATTCTTTCTCTTCTTCATATGCCACCATCTTAGTCCTGGCACTTATTACCTCTTGCATGTAAGATTGAAAAAACCCATCTAACTTCCTGCATTCAATTTCTCTTTTCTCCAGTGGATTTTTCACACAGCTGCCAAAATGATCTTTGTATTGCACAAATCTTACTGTGAATACTCCTCTTCTCAAAAGTCTTCAAGAACTCCTCATTGCCTTTGGCATTTAAGGCGTTACACAATATGGCTTCTATCTTTTCCATTCTATCCCAAGTCACTGCCCTTTAGCTCTATACCTTTCAAAATGGTACTATTGCTCAGAGGTGGTGAAGTGTCTAGGTTGTTGGCCTCATCTGAGTTCAAAATCAGTCTCAGACACTTACTAGCTGTGTGATCATATGTAAATTATTTAACCTCTGACTCCCTGTCAGGATCAGATGAAGTATCTTTGAAGATCATGGTGTTTAATAGATTCGTGTGTTCTGCCTTACTCTGCAAAACTCAATAAATGCTTGTTTCCTTTCTTCCTTAACAAAATTTTAAAAAAATGCATGCTTCCTTCCTCTGCAAAACTTAAAGTGCTATAGGGTGGCTATCATTATTAATAGTAATAGTAAACTTTCCCCCAGTTGAACAGAGCATTCCCGAAAATCCTTCCATGCATTCTCCCCTTTCACTTAGCTCATGATTCTTTACATTTTTTTGATTCTATTATCTGTATTTGTTCTTTTTTGATTCTATTATCTGTATTTGCTCTCATAGCACCACAATATAATTTGCATCTTACTTTTTGTATCCTTCAGGTAGAAGAATATGTTACTTTTCATTTTTGCATTCACAGTGTCTGAAGCAGTGCCTCCCTTCAGCCATTCTAAGTCCCTGACACATGTGGAATTATTTTAATCGGTAAAAGTCTGGGGACTTAAAAGGGAACACGTCTCATCACTCCCCTCTCCCCAATTCCTGATCACTCCCGGGGTGAGACCGCCACCTTGTAGCACTGCCTACACAGACACCTGTCCCTCCACCCTACTCCTAACCTGCCACACGCCGGAGGGGGGGACGGAGAGCCAAAGTCCTGGGAAAGAAGGGACTCTGCCTGGTCCCTGTCCCTTCCTTTGGAAAAGACTTCGGGATGCGCCTGGCCGCAGCAGACCCTCCCCCCGTCCTGGTCTCCTAGGCACCCCACTCTCCCGGCCGCAGGGTGTGCCAGGCGGGGTCAGTCCAGGTTGCGGACTCCGGGCGCCGCCCCTTTCTCCTCCTCCCTTCCCACCCTCTCCTGGGGAGGGACAGGTGAGGGGAGGGCATCCGCGGTGACCTCAGTGCCCGCCCTAGCCCCACCCTCGGCCGGAGGCCCCGGTAAATAAAAGCGCGTGTTGCGGCCCCCGCGCCCCGCTGCCTCGTGGGAGCGGCTTGGTTGCGGGGACTGCGGACGCGCCGGTGCATTAGGCTCCGCTCTCCAAACCGTCTGCGCTCCCCTGAGTTTCGAGAAGGAAAGAAACCATGCTGTTTTGGCACACTCAGCCGGAGCACTACAATCAGCACAACCCCGGCAGCTACCTGCGGTAAGCCCCTCTCAGGATCCCCAGGTCCAGCCCCGCACCCGGGCGGTGAGCACCCCGAGCCCCCGGCCTTCGCCTCTCAGCAGCCCTGCAGCCCCGGACCTGGCGCCGGCCGGGGAGGGCTGGCAGCGGACCCCGCTCCGGGCGCGCGCGGGGGGGGGGGGGCAGGATAGCCACAGGGAGTGGTCAGTCCCCCCCACAGAGACCCCAGCGGGTTCCAGCGCCAGCTGGAAGTCCCACCTCCCGGGCACCCCGACCAGCCGCCTGTGTGGCCTTGGCCCAATCCCTGGGCTCGTTTTCTTCCACTTTCCAATGTGGGGGGGTAGGCCAGATGACCTCAGTCCTTTCTTAAAAAAGCTTTTCAGTTCATGTTTTTGAGAAGATTTATTCCATAAAAACTCTATCACCAAAAGTCATATTGGAAACATCAAATACATTTAGGGAAAGAAGAGCCTTCGTTGGCCCTCCCTACCCCCTGCCCCTCTTGACAGGAGGGAGAGCGGACTAACTCTGGACGCTTGCTCCCCTCCCGCGGCTCGCCCTCCCCGGTGCCCGAGCGCTCTCCCCTCCCTCCTCCACCTCCGGGTGCCATTGGCTGAATGTGCTCGGACCCTAGCTGACCCGTGCTCAGCCTGGCCGCACGACTCTCTCTGGCCGTGCCCCAGGGGCCAGGACTGTCCCGAGGGACCATACCGTCCGGAGGGGTCATGATTGACTGTGGGGGGGCATGACTGTCCGGAGGGGCCATGACTGAGCGTCGTGGGGGGGCGTGACAGTCCGGAGGGACCTTGACCGGAAGACCACATGCAGGTAGCAGTGGGCAGCGCACCCCCAAACTCAGGGGCTTGCTCTTCTCTCTTTTGGGAGAAAAAAGACTTACCGCCCCGGATTCCGCAGACAGACTGACACAAACAGGCAGGAAAAGAAACGGAACTGAGAGAGACAGAGGACGGACTTACGGAGCCGGGGAAGAGACAGGGAGAGAGAACTAGCTGCGAGGCGAGTGAGCTAGCGAGCCAGCCAACCAATAGTCCCGGTTTTTTGGGAGCATTGACTGCAACTTGCTTTTGCTTGCAGTAGCTCCTTCCCAACCCCCTTTTATGATGCTTGCTCTGTTCGGTGACCTTGGACAAGTCGCTTAACCACCTTGAAATAACATTTGCTGCGCCGGCTAGGTGGCGCAGTGGATAGAGCACCGGCTCTGGAGCCAGGGGTACCTTAGTTCAAATCCGGCCTCAGACACTTAGTGATTACCAAGCTGTGTGGCCTTGGGCAAGCCACCTAACCCCATTTGCCTTGCAAAAACCTAAGAAAAAAAAACCATTTGCTTGTGCGTAAAATGAAGGCTTTTGGATTATATATAGATCCTCCAAAATATCTAATAGCTCCAAAAAACGATCCTTCCATCTCTGAGTTGTTGGTACTTCTGGTACAAATGCTTAACGCAGTGCCTAGCCACTAGCTGGCACTTAATTATTAAGCTGACATACTTATCACCTTAATTGATTATCAGTTTAATTGATTAAGCTATGTTAGTATCTATTAACAAGTTGGCTGATATGTCTGAGAAGGAAGAGAATTGGTTTTTTAAACTAACTTTTTATCTTGTCATTAATCAGCCTTGGGGTAGGGGACAAGGTTGGGAGGGGGAAGGAAAAGGGCATGATTTGTTTTCCTTGGAAGTAGTTCACCAAACGAGTAAGTATGCGAGATCCTGGCAGGATAATCAGAAGGTCTCTGCATTCTGCCTCCTCTTGGCCCTCCAAATTGAGTTCTTTGATTTGAGAAGGGTATCTGGTTTTGTGGTTCTTGATTTCCATCCTCTAGAATTTGCACACCGGTGAAGACTAAAATTCCAGATGGGGGTGGGGCAAGGGTGGAGGTAGAGGGCTTGACCTAAGGGCTGGGGCTAGGGAAGCATCTCTTTTGCTTACAGAGTAGCAGCAGATAGCCCATTCAGATAATCTTGAATGTATTTGCTTGAGCTTTTGGCCTATTCCCTTGATGGAAATCTTTCTTCTTCTGCAGGGATTTGACTAGTGCTCTTCAAAGGGAAAAGTAAGTCTTGTCTGTTTTGCAAAATTCTCTAAAAAAAAATCCCTCAGAATCTGCCCTTTTAGGAAGTAAGATACCCTCTTCCCTCAGTTCTCTAAAATTTTTTTTCCCTCCTTTCCTATTGGAGGCTGGATATTAATGGATTCTAATTTCACTTTCTGAACTTGCTTGAACCAGCTTTAGCCTGTCTTATTTCCACCCTAGTCACAGTTTATTAAATGGGCCTAATTTAACCCAAGGGGTTGTTACAATTGGCTTGGGAAAAGCAGAATTTGTGGAATGGTTACTAGGCAATGATTATTCCATTATTGGAACTAGAAGGCTTTTTGGACCTTACCCCCTAGAGGCCTCCCCCAAATATGCAAAGTGAGACCTATCAAATCTCTGAACTTTGATTCCATATCCTATAGAATAGAAATGAAGGAGAGAGCAATGAAAGCGTTAAACTTTGTAATTTGTCAGTACATCATTCATTGGACTTAATTACTAGAAAGATGGTAAATGATGTAGGATCTTTATTCATTCTGTAGTATCTGTAATTAATTCTGTATTACCTTCTGTGAAGGTAAAATACTGAGCAAAATAACAGCCCAGAACAATTTAAATATCGAACCTGCTGTGATGGGAATGTGTCTGTTCAATAGATTAAATTTTTCCTTTTAAAAAATATTCTGTTATCACTCAAGCGAGTCTATATTTTGTGGGGGAGGGGTATTCTGTTTACTCTTAAACAAGAATATTTTATTAATGTATAAAAACATTATTTGTACAAAAAGAGAATAAATAAATATTAAAAAAACACTAAAAATATTCTGAAGAAAATGGTTTATCCCAAAAAATAAAATTTTAATATTCCACATGACTTTTATATTCCATTTTCTCTAAAACCTATCCTATGATTATTAACTATTTTAGGACATTAAAAAATGTGAGTGTGTAGATAGGTGATTCAAATGTATTTAAATTTCATATCCCAGAAATTTCAATTAAGTTAAATTAGTTAAATTTAATTATTAAATTTGAGTTTAAAACTTCAGACCTTAAAACATAAAAAACTTAAGACACTGAGATGAATGGGAATTGGATAATTAGTTGAACAGGGAGAAAGAGAAAAACTAAAATTATTTCTATTCACAAGGTACTTACACTCTGGTAATTCATTAAGAAATAATTGTTGTGCATTCTTTTTATGAGGTATGCCAAACAGTTTTCCGAAGTTACCTCATCCACTTGTGAGACAGATGAGAAATTTTAATTTGGCTATAATGAAAAATTAAGTGGATTTTCGGAAAGAGAGCAAACTATAAAACTAAAATGTTACTGCAGTTCTTTTTGATCCATGGACAATCAAGCAATTAATCCACAGTCTTTTATTTGATAACAACCCTACCCCCACCTCCACCCCCTTTTAAGAAACAACCATCTTTAGGAGATTCATTGGTCTCCCTCTAGAGATTGAGGCAGGAGAGGATGTATTCAAGAGAACAGTCCTATGTCTAGCCACTATACCATATAATGTTGGAGTTATTCAAATTGACCTCAAGCAGGGATCTTTACTCTCTTTCCTCTTTTAATGTTCCATTTTCTGGGGAACTTTTATTTTTTTTACAAATAAGGATAAATAACTATCTTGAAACAAATATCTTTCCATGTCTTTAGAGTTCAGTGAGAAGTCAACCCTTTTCTTTTCTTCCCCCCTTTTTAAAAAACATTAAAGCACATGGATTATTAATTTAATATGATGTTGCCAAACATGAAAAACCCTAATATTAGAAGAACCAGTGCACACTTTTCATGTTCATAGCTAACTATTTTTAATCTGCATTTGTACACCTAGGGTTAATATAAGGCAGCCTCGTTCTTTCAGTAAATTGAAAGTTGAGCTTCACTGGGTAGTGGAAAACAGTACAGCAGGTGTAAAAGGGATTTTTGAGGTGTACCCAAACCATATTTTCCTTCAGGGTATTAGTTAGATGTTGGCTGGGTGTGTACAATGTTTATGTATTTTAGGGACACAAGTTTATTGTGTTAGATGGAGAACAGATTGTCCCAGTGATTTTGGTATTTATTCAATTTTTATAGTGATCCAGGATAAGCTAATCTGATTCATTATGTAAAGCATATTAAGAGAAGTGGAGTGGGAGTGGGAAGAATGGCTATCGAGATAAAAGGAGTGGCATTTTTTGGGCACCTGCTTCCTTTACTCTTCATAATTTATTAGATTTCAATATATCTCCCACTTGTGGACCATTCATATTATCAAAGTTTTTCCATGCCTTAGACTTAACCTAGACTAATTGTAGCATCTCAGAATTAGAAGGGAGCTTGGTCCACCCAGCTCAGCCTGAACTTGAAGCAAGATTCCTCTCTAACTTCACACACATCATGCAGTCAAGTAGTCTTTGCTTAAAGACCTCTGGTGAGAGAGAGAACTCTGTTACCTCTTCTGTCAATCATGAAGTCACACTTCTAAATTTGCTTCTTTGACATTTCCTTTTGCTTCTCCTGATAGAACAAGGCAGAAAAAGGTAACTCTCTCTCTCTCTCTCTCTCTCTCTCTCTCTCTCTCTCTCTCTCTCTCTCTCTGTGTGAGCAGGGGGCTGCCTTTTGCCTTTCTTTGTAACCCCAACACTTAGCACAACCTCCTTGATTACTGGCTTGGATACCTACCTCTAATCAAGATTTTTTATATCAAGACTATTAGCTTCTTTGACTGACTTAATTTTCTTGACTGTAGTATCATATTGTTGACTCTTTGGACTTAATCAGTGCACTAAAAACCCTGACATTTTTTAAAAGGATTGATAATCTAGTTACCACTCCCTTAGCTTGAATTTTTGAAGTTTATTTTTTTGACCCTATATAAGATTTCACATTGATCTCTGGGTAATTTCTTATTAGATTTGACCCAACATTCTAGTCTATCAAGACATTTTTGAAGTCTGATTCTACTCCAATGTATTGTTTTAGCCTTTCCAGATTTCTGTCATCTGCAAATTGACATGTCATCTATACCCATATCCAAGTCACTTATAAAAATGTTTCACAGCCCAAGCGGAACAAAGATTCTTAGGGTATTCCACTGGAGACCTTTTCAACTCTTCAGTGAAGCTTTAATGTGTACTTTTTAAGTCTGGTCATTTAGACAGTTCTAAATCCAACCCATTGAACTGTCCAGTTTAGAAGAAGCCATTCTTCCTCCCCCTCTTCCCCAATTTTATCTTTTGATGTCCTGTAAGGGAATGGTTTCTTTTGAGTAGGAGGAAAGGAAAAAACTTGAGTTCTTTCAGTTTGGTAAGAGAAATTTCTCTTTGGTTAAGGGAAAAAATGTCAAACCCAGATTTCTTACTTGAATCTAAATTCAGGAAAGATTAGTATTGTCCTGAGACAAAAGGAGTTACCTATTAGCCAGTTGCTCTCCCTTGCAGGAATGATAAGAGTTGTAGATTTCCCTCAGGGTAAATGATCTATTTAGCACAATAAAGGCTATTAGATGAAATAGATTTCATTTTTTAAAAAGATAACTTAATACTTTTCATGTAGCACATAGATATTCGTTGTAATAAATGTATGCTTGGCCAGGACTTGTGATACCTCATAAAAGTGCCTCCAACATTGAAATTTTATTAATCTTGGAGAACTTTAGTTCTTTTTTAAAAAAGTTATTTTGTCCTCCAGATTTACAGAATAAATATATAATTCTATACTTGATGTCCTACCATGAGAAAAAGATGTCACAAATTAGTCTTTTATTAACTATATTTTAATCTCTTTTTGCATGTAATATTTATGACAGTTTGTAGTAGATTGTTTTAGAAGTTTCTCCAAAGATTTTGGGAAGGGAAGAGAGGAAGGAAAGTGGAGAGAAAAGAGAAACAGATCTGATGCATTGATGTCCAGGGAAACTATCTCATGTTACTTCTACAAAAATGTCTTAAGCTTTTTTAAAAAAAATTAATGATTCTTCTAAATATTTTGCTGACACATATGTTAACTATATGTTTCAGTGATGTCCTTGCACTGCCAATCTTTAAGCAGGAGGAACCTCAACTATCCCCTGAGACTGAAGCCAAACTGCCCCCATTTCAGTATGTGCTTTGTGCAGCCACATCACCAGCTGTGAAACTTCATGAAGAAACTTTGACCTACCTCAACCAAGGTATGTTTCCCCACAAAGGGGAAAAGCTGCTCTGTGGACCTGAATGGGTTTGATCTGAGTGGAAGTGTTCACATCTTAGTATAATTTTTTTTAGTTTTTTTTTTTTTTTTTTTGCAAGGCAATGGGGTTAAGTGGCTTGCCCAAGTCCATACAGCTAGGTAATTATTAAGTGTCTGAGGCTGGATTTGAACTCAGGTACTCCTGACTCCAGAGCCAGTGCTCTATCCACTAAGCCACCTAGCCACCCTGTTAGTATAATGTTTTACTGAATTTCTTATGGAGGGGATAAAGCAGGGAAGGAATTTTTGATAAGAGAAAAGGAATAGGAAGTTAGGAGGAAAAAAAATCATCGTAATTCTCTTTGCTGCATATTATGTCTGGCAAATATATTTTATATGGTGTGTATATATGCATTTGCATATGCATGTGCACATATTTCTATAAGTACATGTGTACACATTTACACATTCATACATATCTCTTGGCTCTTTTGGAGAATGAATTGGTTATCTTTCATAAAATAGTTTAGATGTTATAAATTCAAAAAGGCTTTTTCTGAGTGTAGTAATATATAGTCTTTTATAATTAATAGTGGGAGACAATGAATGTTCATTTCTGGATTAATGATATCATCAGAAGAGGATAGAGCTCTCAATTTGAGTTGAAAATCTCTCTTCCCCAATTCCTTTATCTGTAGGTTCCCATCTCTAGAACCCATGATACTGTTAGATTTTGATAAAAACTTAAAAAATAGACTACTAAAACTTCAAGTAATATCAATTCTATCTAGAGTATCCCCCCATAATGGTCACTATGAGAATTCTTCAACTTATGCTGAAAAATTTTAAGTGGCAGGGAATTTACTCTCCCAAAGCTTCTAATTGTAAGGAAGTTCTTAGATTTTAGGAATGTGATTTGACCTTGTTGTCCATAGTGATATCATGAGATATATTATAATAATGATTGCTATTGTAAAGAAGAAATTTTTATTGATATTTTGATGTTCAGTCATCCTCCAAGGAGAGAGTTAAGTATTATTCCTGAATTAAAAAACAGTGAAAGTAATTTATCCACAATGTGTGTGATGATGGGAAGAGGAAATATACTATTCCACTTGGCAAAATTGGGAACATAACTAAATCCTTGCAGTTTTTTGGTCTCCTATCTCAATGACTCATTCAAGAACTTTTTCATTTGGGAAATAGCTGGCAGTAGAAGTCCAACCTAACCCTTTGCATATTCCCTTTTCTGTTGAACTCACTAGCTCTTTAATCTAAGGAGAATTTAATTTACCCCAACTCTACCAAGGGGGTCCACTTCTTCCTCTAGATGAGAGTTTCCAGAAATCAGATGTAGGAGTGTAAGAATAACACTGATTTTAAAAAAATACAGAAGACATTTCCATCTAATTAGAAAAAACTTAGGGTCAATGGGGGATTTTATTTTTTATATAGATAGTATTTTTTTTTAATGTAAACTGATCTTGTGCTCGCATCTTTCTTTTTACCATGAGAGATGGTGAGCCCTCTAATTATAGGAGCTTGTGAAACTATGAGTCTTTTCCTTCTACAAAATATGATGTTGGATGAGACAATCTCTAAAACTCTGGGGTTCTATTTCTATACTTTGTAGCAGCATCATACAGAGTTTCATTAATTACACTGTATATTTGACTCCCCAGCATTTATCTTTTTACATTTTTTTAGTTGTATTTCCTTTTGTTTTTATAAGTTATTTTCCCCAACCCCATTAAAATCCTTTCTTGTAACAGAATATTTGAACAAAGTCAACTAATATAGTAACTATACTTGATTGTGTATAATTTACCTGATAAGGTATACCACTTTTCACATCCATAGTTCACACTTTACTATCAAGAAGTAGGCTGAGATTTCAAATTATAATTCACCAGAGGTAAGCAGTTTTTTTGGTGATGTTATCTTTTATTGTTGTAGTCATTGTCTATGTTGCTCTCTTGGTTCAATTTTCTTCACTCTTTGTTACTTCATACACATCTCGATTTTTTTTGAGTTCCTGATTTTTATTGTTTCTGTAATACTAATCCATTAAATTTATAAACTACAATTTGTTCAACCAATTGATGGCACCCATTTTTTTTGCTTCCATTCCATGAAGAGCTATGATGTTAACTTTTGAAATTAGTTTCCTGTTATATTTGAGAGAACTTTACAGTTGTCCCTTCAATCAATTTGTTTTTTAGCTTCCATGAACAAATTTACGAAAATTTTGGATAGCAGACTATTTTATTTATAATTTTTTAGCAGTCTTAAATAGACCATCTCTCCAACACTGTTTGCCACAGATTTTTTTATTGATATTTTATTCCAATTACATGTTATGAAAGTTTTTCAACATTCATTCACTTGCATATTTATGTTATATACTTTTCTATCATCTTCCCTTCCCAATCTCATCCCCTCAGCAGTGAACAGTCTTTGCCATGGATTTTAACAGGAGGTTTATGGAACTTTTGAAAAAAAAATCCTTGATGTTTTAACATATGATTCATGAAGACATTTTTTTTTTTAGCACATAGCCGTAAACCTTTAAAAGCACTTTTTGTGTTGGGGTGGCTAGATGGCGTAGTGGATAAAGCACTGGCCTTGGAGTCAGGAGTACCTGGGTTCAAATCCAGTCTCAGACACTTAATAATTACCTAGCTGTGTGGCCTTGGGCAAGCCACAACCCGATTTGCCTTGCAAAAAAACCCTAAAAAAACAAATATCAAAAGCACTTTTATGTCCTCCGACTAGACCTTATGATATATTTAAGAAGTTCTCCATCTTATCTTCATTGTATAAGCATATTGCACTCTTGTTAATATTCCCTTAGCACAAGACCCATTTATTGGAATTTCTACTTAAAGCCATGTGGTACCTTTTTTCTTCTTCTTTGTGTGGTGCCAATTGAAAGCACATTGCACTTTTACAGTTGCCACAACCAGAAAAGGAAATTATGGTGCAAGATTGAGAAGGAATCAGGAGAACTGAATGGAAACAATGGAGTTGGAGACCTAAACCTGTCAGCACTACCATTTCCTAGGCTTATCACTGACCACAAGCTATCATTCAACATCTTTGAAAGTCAGTTTGTTCTTCCAGAATAAAAGGAGGTCTAAGATTTGTTGTGAATAAATCACATTGATGTGAGCTCCTTGAGGGTAGGGTTTACTTCATTGTTTCTTTTGTGACCTTGTATCCCAATGCATAGCAAAGTATCTGGCTCAGAAGTTGAATAAATACATGTTGATGGAATAATTGATTACTGTGTATCAGGCCAAAAAGGATAACATAGTTTTAAGCTGCATGAAGAAATGCATAATGTCAGAATAGGAGCAATAGTTCTTTTGTCTTTTTTCCCCTGACTAGGCCTTGTCTGGAATATGGTGTTGAGTTTTGGGTGCCATTTTGGAAAGGATATTGATGAGTAGGAGTGTCTCCAGAAGGGCAAACCAGGTTGAGACCTTGAGACCATGCCAAATACAGAATGGTTGAAAGGAACTGGAGTTGTTTAGCAGAAAAGAGAGGGGATATAACTAGCTTCAGATATTTGAAAGCTGTCATGTGGAAGAGGGACTAGATTCATTCAGAGCCCCAGGGAGTTGAATGAGGACTTGGAAATTATAAGGAAAACCTTTATCTAGCCATTAGTTATCAATTGAAGGTCTTGAGTTTTCTTCTCACTAGAGATCTTTAAGTGATGACTGGATAAAGGGATCACATATGATGAACTTTCCTGAGGTCTCTTCCAACTCTAGGATTCTGCTATTAATTTATCAGTGTGAGCTTTATGGGAGGAATCATTGGGAGAAAATATGTCTTTTAGTTGTGAACCCCCTTTTGATTGATTTTCATGCTACATGTTAAATCTTGGGTGGTAGTAGAAGAAGATGAGAGCAGTAGAAAAACCAAAGGAGACCATCTGTTGCAGTCAATTTTAATTTAATAAGAAACAACTTTTGAAAGGAGAAAACAGTTAAATATAAGAAAACTTGATTATCAACTATGAAAAAATTCATGATTATGTTCTTCTTGGGAATTAGATCCTACATTCTTTTTTTTCTCATTGAATTATGATAATTTTCAAAGTTTTTCATTTCTTCACCTTCTCACCTTCCTAGTCAACACAGGGTACTTATCAAGGTGTGAATAAAACTGAAAGAGGCAGTTTTGAGACAAATAAAAGATCTGCTTCTTTTAAAAGCTCTTAATACACCTAGGAAACTATTTGGCTCTAGGGGTGGCACAGATTTAGAAATAAATGAGTTCAGAAAAGTTTAGAATAAATCTTTAGTTGACAGAGAGCCCTGAAGAGAGTTCTGAAGGCAGAACTATGGGCAATGAATGAAGTTAAGGAAGGACAGTTTTTGGTTTCTCTTAATGTAAAATTTATTAACAATTAGAGCTATCCTAAAATAAGAGGAACTGCATAGGGAAGTAGTGGCTACATCTCCATTGTAATTGTTCTCAGGTTTTTAATCTAATTTTTCATGGAAGGAACCAAGCAAGTCAAGTGGATTGCTTGTTTATTTTTGCTTATAATACTTTTCTTTTACTTCCTCATATTACTTTCCCTTTACATCACCTATTTATAAAATGTAGAGTTGGAATAGAGAATGAACCTCAGAGTTCATCTAGCCAGCCCCTTCATCTAACAGATAAGGAAAGTGAAGCCCTGAGAGGTTAAGGAACATAAGGTCATACGTTGAAATTTGAGCCTTCTTGACTTCCAATCCAGTGCTCTTTTCTATGTGACAGAGGTAGGGTTTTGGAAACCAGGTCTTCCTGACTTCAAGGCTCATCCATTGCCTCTCCTTTCATTAATTTACCACATTCTTTGAAACAGGGCTAGAAGAAGAAGAAGGAGCAGAGTATTCACTTTATTCATGTTATGAAATTTGTGCATGTAACAACAGAAGGAAAGAATCTTTTGGCGGAAGTTTTAAGAATTGACTATTTGCTTTGGTGGGTTACCGGGAATCTCCTTGAATAAGGAAAATAGGTAAACTTGGGTGTTCTTTGTTTACAGGCAGTCTCTGAATATGAGAATGAAAGAATAGTACAGCTTATACTTCAATGAATCACCTTTACTAGGAGATCTGTTACTTTCTATGTTACTTTTACTGATAACTTAATCTTTCCAGTTTTTCTGAATCACACTTCATGGAGCATATGATATGTGTCCAATCGAGGGCCTTATGTAACTTGCCCTCTTTAAGCGATCTAGCAAAATTGGGCAGTGTAGATTCAAAACTGGGTGTCCTCCTCTAACCACTTGTTTTTTCCAGGATTTTTTTCGGATGCCACAGTACTACACTAGCCTGCTTCCTGCATTGGCCCTGGAGTAGGTCAGTGATATATGGGCAGCATTTAGGTATCAATCTGCTTGGATGGGAGTCAAGGTGGATCTGTCTAATCTTGAATTCTGAGCCACAGTAGCTAACTTCATTATGAAGCTCCAGTGTTCTTACTAATGAAAATTAGTAAAAAAAAATTCATAAACTTTGCACATGCATATGTACACATATATAATATACATATATTAGACATATGTATATGCATGTATCTAAAGTCAGTGAGGTTTTTTATTTGATATTTATTCAATATAAGTTTTGTTATATCCTATTCCCCTTCCCCCATTTCCATTGCCCATAATGTTACTCTCTGACTTCCTTGTTTGGTATTTTCTCACTTGATTAGAGTTACACCTTGAATGCCCTTAGTAACTTTCCAAACATTTGTGTGTGTTGCTCTTGTTCTATTTGCTTTTGAAAAAAGGGTTTTTATATACTTTCCAGTCTGATTGCATCTATTCCCTGTTTGTGTTATCAGAATATCATAATAAGGGGAGGAGAGGACACATTTTTCTGAAGCAGGCCTTTGTGACTGGAGTTTCTACTTCACGTAAGAACAAATGCTTGCTGCTTCTCTCATTTAGACAAGATCAGGTTGACCTCACAACATATAAAGAGTGATTATAGGGAAAACTTATTACCATGAAAATGCCTACAGCATTTTTATTTCAGTTAAGCAGTGAGAGGATTTTTCCATTATGGAATGGAAAGAGTTTGAAGGCAGAGGACCTGAATTCAAATCTTCCATCTCTGGCTAACTACCATTTAAGTCTATCTGGCTCTCATTTTCTTTGAGTCTGAAATGAGGAAGTTGTACTAGGTGAACTCTACAATACCTTCCAGCTCTTAATCCTAGGTTCCTGTGTTACTTCTTTGATTTTTTTTCCCCCTTCACATGCAATGAGAATCCTCCCTATTTAATAGGAGGTAACTGAGATCCAGGAAGTTTAATGTTTTGCCCTATGTTGAAAGTAACAAAATTAGAAATTTTTGAAGTTGGATGTTACCAAGATTCATCTTGTTTTGACCCATGTTGAAAAAGAGATCACAGCTGTAATAATGTGATAAATGGCCATCCTGTCCAGTCTCCTATGAAGGAATAGATGTAAACCATAAATTTAACAAGAAACAAACATAATAAAACCTTACAACTTTTTTTTTTTATCTCAAGTACTACATAATGTCCTACAATCAACCCTATAGTTCAGTAGCAACAGTCCTGGCATTTATAGAGCACTTTAAAAGATGTACAGGGGCGGCTAGGCGGCATAGTGGATAAAGCACTGGCCTTGGAGTCAGGAGTACCTGGGTTCAAATCTGGTCTCAGACACTTAATAATTATCTAGTTGTGTGGCCTTGGGCAAGCCACTTAACCCCATTTGCCTTGCAAAAAACAAAAAGATGTACAAAGTATTTTATGCATGCTAGCATACTTGCTTTTTGATTCAAGAAGACCTGGGTTCAAAACCTGTTCTGAAACTTCAGCATAAGACCATGGGCAAGCCACTTAATAATTTTCTCATCCTCAAATTTATCACTTATAAAATGAACCTATGAATTCTATGGCCTTTGTTATATAAATGTTAGTAAAGATAAAACTTTACTGTATGATTATCTAGGTTTTGTATTTACTCTCACAGTGGTTTTAGAAGCATGGAGGTCATGATAGATTTTGTCTTTTACTAACCCTCCCTAAGATATAAAATCCCCTACTTTCCCTGAATCATGACTTTGATCATGTGGTCTCTGAAATAAATGAGATTTAATTTTTCAGTCTTCTTATTCAATTCTTATTGCAGATAAGTAATATCCTTTATATAATAAGGCACAGCTATTTTCCCCCCAAGTTTTTTTCCTTTTTTCATATATATATACTTAACATATAATGAATTTGAAATCTGGCCCTTATAATAAGATTGTTGATATCCAGTTCTCTTATTCTCGTGGTAATAGAGGCCTCAATTACTTGACATTTTACATGACATTAATTGCCAGTGCCAATAAAAGTTGAAAGGTAAACAACCTATAAATTTTGTCTAAGCCAAGAGCTGTTGACTCATGTTCCCTATTAACAATGTCCCTTGAATGGTTGACTGCTGGCTTGTGTAATGTTGAGCAGATTGATGATGATTTGCTTACTACTAGAGAGCACCACAGAACATGGTCACTGACTAGAAGAGAAGGCTTCCATTATGCCAAAATACCAGGATTCTACCCCTCAGGGTTCCCCATTATTTGGAGGGAGTGTGGTGTTGGGAAAGATTAGAAGACCTAGAGTTGTCTTGTCCAAACCATATCCAGAAATAAAGCCCCACTGAGATTTTAACCTAGCTAGCTCTGCTTACTAATTCACTAAATGACAAATAATTTCTTCTTCTGTAAAATAGAGGTTATATAATAATATGTGTCCTGTTTACCTCATGGAATTCCTGGGAGGACCTCATGAAATTTTGCAAACTATAACATGTAACTAAATGTCCATTTTCATATTTGTAGTATTATCAATATTTAATCTTTACATTATCGAAATTTATAGATTATTCATACTTCATCTCTTGTAGCAAAGTAAAGCACATTAATTAAAACTAATAAAGAGATTTAAATTAAAAATTAATGAAATATTATTAGTAATACCACATTTCTATGTTTAAAAAAATTAAATCTATTTTCTCCCCCACACCATTAAAAAGGGAGGGAAACAAGTTTTTTGTTTGCAAATGCATAGTTAAGTATAGTTTATTCCCTCAATGGGTATATTAAAAAAATACATGCCCCCATAATTTATCAGCTCTGTCATGGATGGCATGTTTCATCATCAGTTCTCTGCAAGCAGGAATGATCACTGTATTATTAATACTCATTGTTAATTCAGTCTAGAAGTCTTGACAAGTGATGAAATCAAGTAGGGACTGATTTTTTTTTTCCCATTAGAATATAATTAGAAATAATTTGTGCAAGTTCCATAGAACTTTCATATTTTACTGGGCTAATATTAAATAATGAGATTGTTTTGTAATACATAATCTTAAAACTAAGTAGACATGGATAAAATAGTAAATAAAAAATAAAATTTAACTTCATTTTACCTGTATTGAAAGATGTTCCTGTCATAATAGGCTGTTGTTTGTTCTTCACTCTCAATGAAGACAGTGATATCAGGGAGGTGATGTCGTGACATGCAATTGAATTGGTTCCAAGTGAGGGAATACAGCCTCACTTTTTCCTCTGAAGTCATCTGAGACCAGTGGCTCGATTATGGAGCTGGATAACTGGAGATGCCCTTGAATGCAGTGGGAGACCTTGGCCTTTTAAACTTAAAGTCATTCTATTTCATTATGGGAGAGGGAGCTTTAGTGGCACACAAGTTAAAAGTGACAAAGCATTTTCTCTTGTGGAGATGGCATTGTGATTCAAACAAATTCTAGCAAGTCTCAAACAAGTTCCTAGTGCTGAAACATTTTTTTCCTTTTCAAAATGCAACTAATAATGAGTCTGATGAATTCTGAAGCCTATTAATATTGAGGTGCTACTGTAGTTTTTAACAACTTTCAAAGTTTTTAACAGTCTTTGTTCTTTGATTCTTTTTATTTCATTCTTCATTAGTCCATGCTTTTTCATTTTAAAAGGTAGCATTTCCCTTTTATTGGGTATTCTTAAGCCTTTTTAATGTCATTAGACTTCCTTGGGAGCCTGGTGAAGTCTATGAACTCCTTCAGAATAATGTATTATAATAATACAATTCAGAATAATAAAAGCATGAAATACTCAGGCTTTTCAAAGTATACTAATTATACTGAAATAAAGATGTAAATTTTTCCCTATCTGAGTTTTCAGACACCTTCAAATCTAGCCAGTAGTCCCTTCAAATTCCAGGATAAGAAGAAACCTAGGTTACCAAAGTTGGCTTTTCCAGTTCCTTAACCTTGAATGACCTTACCTATAAAAGCTGGTATCCTATAACAGGGGCAGAATTGTCAGGAATGTGGTCTGGGCACCTGTCAACCAGTGACAATCTTTTTAAGCACCCACTGCATGCATGAACTTTATTAAATTTTGTATTATTAGCTTGCACTTATGCCTAAGGTGTGTAGACAGAATCTATCTTGAATAAAAGAGAAACATGTGACTCTAGTCCTTGTGAGCCCTTAGTCTTTTTTATAGGAGCAACAGATTTTTTTTAAACTTAACTATGTTATTTTTTTTAACAATGTCCCAAACAAAGGTAGACCAATTAATAAAGTAAAATAACAGGAGGGAGGATCAAAGTCAGAGTCACTTCCTTGGGTGGGATAGGATTAATTCCATTCAACAAACATTAAGTGTCTACCATACTTGAAGAAGGCTACTGAAGAAAGTGACTTTGTAAACCCTATTAAAGGTCTGGAAGGGAAGAAAAGGAATGTGTAATAAAGGATGCCATACTATTGCTACTTTGTCAATTCTCTAAAGGAAAATCCATCTTTCTTACTGCTAGACCTCCACTAAAGTCCAAAGTCATCCCTTTCTAGTTAGTTTGCCTAGCTGTCTTCCAGATTTTAGATGATGTTGTATTGAACTTTTTTCCCTTCTGCTTTTGAAAAATTTTTTCCTATCAATGTTGAAAACTATCTTTGCAAGTAGCTGGAAAAAATAAATAAATAAAATATTGAAAAGAAAAGCAAGAAAAAAGACAAAAACAAAGAACTTTTTCCTAGCAGTAATTTCTGGATATACTATCCCCCATCATCGTCCCTTTACCCACCATTGTAACATTTTCTTATAATAAAGAAAAATTTATCAGATATTTCAGATGTCATATCAAACTAATCACAAGTCACCGTCCCCCCTCTGCCTTTTATTGGTATTTAATTATTTCAGGTCTGTGGGACTTAATCATTCTCTGTCCAAGTTTCTCATAGGATTTTAGAACTCTACTAGTGTTCTCTTGTAATTCCCATAACAACTCACTTCTTCACACCTTCCCATTGACTTTTTCCCATACCTGGAACCATACTCTCTGCCTCTAGAATCCCTGACTTATTCAAAGCTCAACTACAGTGCTACCTACATCAGACCTTTCCGATTATCTCACATGGAATCCACCCTTCCCCATTGCTTCAAAATTATTTTGCATTTACTTTGTATAAATTTTGTACACCACTGGGGAGCTGTGAGGAGACATGGTGTATTCCATGAATAGGAAGGCTCTAAAGTCCAGAGGTGTTAAATGGCTTGTTGAAATTTTATAATAGCAAATGCTTTTATTTTGTCTCAGACCAATCCAATCTGTCATACTTCCAGTTAACATCACTGAGGGATCTGGTGTCCTCATTGAGAGTACTTGGGTGTGAAATAAGAAACTTTACTAATATAACATCTTCCACTTTAAAAATTTCAAATACCTATACACATACTTGAATATCTGTAGTATAACTAACATAGTACTGTATATTGTAGACTTAAACTGCAAATGGTTCCTTTTTCTTTTGAGTATAGATAGAAGTGCTTCCATGTACTAGAGTCTGCAAACAGTTGTACTTATAAGGTAGAATATATGCCTCATGAAAATACTGTTTAATTTTAGTCTTTGTCTAGCATGTTTAGCACCTAGCATAGTTTCAAAAACATAGTAGATGTTTAATAGATGCTTAATGAAATGGGGCAGCTAGGTGGCACAGTGGATAGAATGCTAGACCAGGAGTCAGGAAACCTCTTGGGGAGGTCAAATCTGGCATCTGTGTGATCCTGGGCATGTCACTTAACCCTATTTGCTTAGTTTCCTCACCATTAATGAGTTGGAGCAGGAAATGACAAATTACTCTGGTATACTTGTCAAGAAAACCCTGGGGGCAGCTAGGTGGCACAGTGGATAGAGCACTAGCCCTGGAGCCAGGAGGACCTGAGTTCAAATGTGACCTCAGATATTTAATAATTACCTAACTGTGTGGCCTTGGGCAAGCCACTTAACCCCATTGCTTTGCAAAAAAAAAAACAAAAAAAAACCCCTAAAAAAAAGGGGGGAAAAAACCCCAAAACAAAACCCTGATATTTAAAGGACATTTGGTGAGGTTGATGAATCGCTTTAACTCTGCAATTCCAGGCTACACTAAATATCTACATTAAAGTTAGGATAAAAAAAATTCACCAGGCTATCAAATGAAGGAGCTTAGGGATTAAAGAACCTGCTACTTCACCAATTAGCATTGGCAGCAGAGAATTTGTTAACCCCTGTAAGTAAGTGATTGATTGATTACAGTCCATATGTGGTCCCTGACCTCAAAGAGTTTAAAACCTAATAGCAAAGTGACATATGTAAACAAATAACTGTAATAAAAGTTAGGATGTGATTAAATACATACATGTATGCAAAGTACTACTGTACTTTGAAGGACCAAGATTTTTTTTGAAAAATAATACTTTATTTTTCTCCCTATTTACATGTTAAAAATATTTTTAACACTTTTATTGACATTTTATTGACATTTATTATATGACATGTTATGTAAAATTGTCACCATTCATCTACTTGCATATTTATATGTTGCACATTTTTCCATCACCCTCCCTTCCCAACCCACTTCCCCTTGACAGAGAACAATCAAAAAGTTGTACATATAGTTTTGTGCCTAACATATTTATATATTAGTTATTTTATGTATGATGTATTAGGACCAAGGGAAAAGAGAAAATCATGGGATAAGATGGAAAACATAAGAGAAATTTTTAAAAAAATGAATGTGGTATCCATTTAGATTCTGTGGTTTTTTTGTTTGTTTGTTTTTTGTACCTTGTTTATTTCCCCACTAGATGTAGATAGCATTGTTCTTAACAGGTCTCCCAGGGCTGTTTTAGATGCTGAACTGTTGAAAGGAGCTACATCCATCATAGTTGATCAACTCACAATGTTTTTGTTAATGTATACAATGTTCTCTTTGCTTCTGCTCCTAATTTTTTTAACATTTTTTAAAAAAAGTTTTGAGTTCCAAATTCTATCTGTTCTTCCTTCCCTCTTCTCTCCCCTCCTTGAGATAGTAAGCAATCTGATATAAAAGAAAATGGTAAATGTTGAAAGGAATGTGGGAAAACTGGAATACTAATGCATTGTTGGTGGAGTTATAACCTGATCCAATATGTTGGAGAGTGATTTAGAGCTCTGATTTGAAATAGTACATTTCCATATATATATATAATATATATATGATGAAAATTATTTATTTCAAAGTGAAATTGGAATTTATCCTTGTAATTATTTGTATTTAAAGGACATATGCATTAGTTTAACAATTCTCATATCAGTTTACACAATGGTATTCCTCATTCTTCTAGCCTTAACCCCCCCCCCCCTGCCAAATATGTAGCTTATTCCATGTTTATTTCTGTTTCTGAGCTGTAGCTAATTTTGCTACAAAAGTATATGGAGACTCATAGGAAAAGATGAAATTTTTCGTGCCATTTCTCTTAGTTCTATAGCTCCCCATGGTGACTCTTTTCAGAGCTAAGCATTAACTCCAAATTAGGAATATTAGCTCTTTCATTAACTTAGTTCCTGACCCCTTGAGTCTCTTGATTTGGCTTGCAGGACAAAGTCAAAGTGAAGAGGGATGAGCATTTTGAGAAAAAAACTTGGAAAAACTCCCAGCAGGTATAAGCAATACCAGGAAAAGAAAAGAAAGGGAATAAGATGAGAAGAATCATAGGTTTATAGACTCTTTTATAGTTGGGAAAGGCTTTGAAGGTTTGTTTGATTTCAATTTGAGAGAGAAAAAAAAAGGAGAAAGGAAAGAAAGAAAAAGTTTCGTTGTGAAATAGGGACAGTTGTCTACAGGAGCCCTGGAGCACTTCGCTAGATTTGTATTATCCAGAGTGTAGGAGGTACTTGGCCAATAAGTTAGATTGGCCTTCTAGTACCTTCCAACTACTGCTTTTCCTTCTCAGGGATCATATTCGACTAATCAGAACTGTCAGCAAGAAATGCCCCCTAGACCTGTGGAGGAGAAGAACAATTGAGTTTAACTAGGGCTAAATAAGTGTAAGACACTGGGTAGGGGGCAGGGAAATACAAAGATACTAAAGTAAAATTGTTAAGTACTTACTGTACAAAACATTATGTGCTGTATAGGGATCTATGTCTACCTTCAAAGAGCTTATAATCTAATAAAAGGTTATGACACATCCAAAAGTTGATACAAAAATGAATTTTACAAGTGGAAAAGAGGCAAAAAGATCTCTAAGAAACAGAAGTTTGAGATTATGCTCAAGAGAATGCCTTCATTATTCAAAAGCTAGACACCTCAAATCTATTGAGATCTTTCCTTTGGTAGTTTTGAGACTGGGGTGGGGGAGGGATAGGTGGAAGATGGAGGGAGGAGATGGGGGGGCTAGGAATGGGATTTAAGCATCATTTTAAGAGTCATAAATTCCTGAGTTTGGACTTCTGCAATTCAGTTGATTTGCTGGGGCCTTGGGCTGGACACTTATCCTTATATCTGGTTTAAGATAACCTTTAATGTGTATTACCCTATTGGCATTACAAAAGATTAGCCTAAGGGTTCCATTAAATTAGAACTCTGGCCCTTTTGGTTTGTTTAGAGGCCTTTAATTACTTGACCCAAGTAGGAGGGAGAGGGACCCTGAGACACTTTAAAAGCTTTAGGTCCTTGAAAACCTATCTAAAATGAATGAACAGTTTTCTTGGGGCTAGGAATCCAAAGTAAGTAATAAACTTTATCCTCCTTTCAAGGAGCTTACATTCTAGTTAGGAAATAAATCAAACTTTTTTAGCTAAGAATATTATATAATCTTGGGTGATTTAGGGCTTGGTGAATGAGCCTAACAACATTTGGACTCCATAAAACATCCTAAGACAATAGTAATCTTTCCTTTTAGAACTCTCTAAGCCTCTTTTTTATAGTTTTTATATATCTATTTTATCTTTTTATCTTAATTTATTTTATGTTTTACCTCCCTCTGGTAGATTGTAAGCTCTTCAAGGTCAGAAGAGAACATTTTATTTGAACTTTATGTCTCTTAATGGTTAGTATAGTGTCTCCCACTCAGTAAGTATGCATTAATTTCTTGAATTGATGATTAGTCAATCAAGAAACATCTATATCCTAGGCATTGTCATATGCCTGAAGGCAAGACAGTCACTACCTGCAAGGAGGTCATGTTCTTTTTTTCTTTCTCTAGTTCATTTTATTTTATTTTTCATTTTAAAGATTCTATTTATTCTGAGTTTTACAATTTTTCCCCCTAATCTTACTTCCCTTCCCCACTCCCCCACAGAAGGCAATTTGCCAGTCTTTACATTGTTTACAAGGTATACATTGATCCAAATTGAATGTAATGAGAGAGAAATCATATCCTTTAGGAAGAAAAATAAAGTATAAGAGATAGCAAAATTACATAATAAGGTAAGTTTTTTTTTCTAAATTGAAGGTAATAGTCTTTAGTCTTTGCCCAAACTCCACAATTCTTTCTCTGGAGGAGAACATATTTGAATAAATGAATAAATATTGTTTAGTATTGGATATAAGGAGCATCCTGAAATGATAATGTTAAGTAAAATTCAATTTGCAGGCATGTGACCCCCTACACTCATAGCATCCCTCTAGTGTGAACAAGAGTAGTACTTCCCTGAGTAACCAAAACACTTGTTCCATTGGAGAGGGATTCCCTTTCCTGTTCCCCCTGTCTTTGACAGTTAATTTTTTTTCAATCTGTATAGAGCTAGTGGAATACAGAATAAAGGTAAAATAAGCATAATGATACCTATAGTACCTACCCCACAGGGCTGTTAAGTGGGTCAAATGAGATCATTTGTGCAACAGCAAAGTTTTTCAGATTTCACCATTTTATGACAACATAGCACATCAGAAGGTAAAAATTCAATCTAACATAAAAATTTGATCTAAATAACACCAGATCTGACATGTAGAAATATTAGAATAATATGCAAAATTTTCATTATTGGTCTGGATTTCTTACCATGTACACAGGTTTAGGGTGGATTAAAAAGCAAATAAACAAATAAGGGGCAGCTAGGTGGTACAGTGGGTAGAGCACCAGCCTGGAGTCAGAAGGACCTGTTTTCAAATCTGACCTCAGACACTTAATAATTACCTAGCTGTGTGACTCTGGGAAAGTCACTTAACCCCATTGCCTTTCAAAAACCAAAAAAAGAAAACAAAAACCAAATCTTTTTACAAAAGCACTTGTAATCCCGGCATAATGTCTGTGAGTCAATAAAGTCATTATTTTCTCAATAAAGGAAGTTATTAACAAAATTTTGGAGGTTAGGAAAAGTTAGGAAATATTAACTAGGAGGTAGTGCCAGTGTGTTGATAACTATTTTATGAAAAATTTTACTCTAAAGCAGAAAGAGACTTTAGGAGAGCCATAGATCATGACCAGGCATAGGTGGGATTCAAGGATCATGACTTTTTTTTTTTTTTAGGTTTTTGCAAGGCAAGTGGGGTTAAGTGGCTTGCCCAAGGCCACACAGCTAGGTAATTATTATTAAATGTCTGAGATCGGATTTGAACCCAGGTACTCCTGACTCCAAGGCCAGTGCTTTATCCACTATGCCACCTAGCCACCCCAAGGATCATGAATCTTGCCCTCTAGTTCCCTATTTGTGATTTTTAATCTGCAAGAGGTCCTGGATTAGCATGATTTTTCTTTAGTTTTAATCTTAAAAATTCCCTTACCTTTGACCTAGAATACTTTCCATCTTGAATCTGATTTCCTAGACAGATTGGAAGATGTAGTGTTGAAGATTTGTGAAAATATGACATTTAAAACTGGGATTGCAAATGACACATTTCTTTCATATATTTTGTCCATGTTTATTTTATTTTTGGCAAAATTTGAGAAATTTTAGTTTCACAGGAAAAGAAATGAGTATCTGTTTATTGTTCAGCCCAGTAAAATATAAATCTTACTAACCAGAGATTTTTTAAATTTGAAAATTCAAAAATTTTAAATATAAAATGAGAAAAAGAAGGAAATTACCATGTATGCAGCAGATTTCAAAATAAAACAATAAATTTCAATTTCAAGAAAACCTAGAAATTAAAAAGTACCAATTATTTTCAAAGCTGCTTAGCTTTTCTTTGCTTCCTTGTTTTCATCCTTTGTTATCTTTTGTTCTCTGCTGTGCAATTTTTTGCTTTATTTTCCCCCCTCTTCCCACCGTAAAGAAGGCTATAATTAAGAATAGATAAATATACACATATACACAGATAGCCATAAGCATACACATATACACTCACACACATATGTATGACTGTAATTTACTTTTTGATATCTCATCTGGTTCTCTGAAAGTAGTTAGGATTTTCTTTCATAGATCCAAGTCTTTCCATGTTTTTTTAAAAAATCTCTCAGCTCAACATTTCCTTATACTACAGCAATATTCCAACCCAGTCACATCCTATCTGAGAGATTTTCTAACATGAATAAAATTTTCCCCCAATTTTCTGTAGCCTTCTCTTCTTGGCTGCAGAAGTTTTATTTATGCAAGAAAACTTTAATTTAAAATAAGCAAAATTATTCTTTTTACACTTCAACTTTCTTTCTCTTATGAGTTAAGGTTTGATACTACTGAATCTCCTTCCTTTATATCTTTTTTCCTGTTTTCTTTGAAGTTTCTGAACTTTTGTTCAGAGCTTTATTATTTTTTTCTTAACTCATTAAATATTTTTTAGTAATTTAATTGGGAAAACATTGAATAGATTAGTTAGGTAAAAATTATCATTTTAAAAATTACATTGACTTTACCTATCTATGAATAAATATTCAATTATTTAGATCTGAGTTTATTTGTTTAAGTTAATCAGTCTTCATGAAGATATTTACATAACCTTCCTATCTTAAAATTCTTGCCCCTTCTTAGCTGGACCTCTTTCATTCCTAAATATTTACCTTATTTCAAAAGGTCATTAAGGGAGGATTATTTTACAAATTTCCCCAGTACCCCCTTCTAACTTATAACAAACTGTATCTTTATATTTCCCTTGAAAAATTGTGGAGAACTTTGTTTTTGAGTTGATCTAGTTTGTACTCATTTTCTGGAAGAATTTCTCCTTGGAAAAATCAGGTAGTGAATATGCTTTTATTTAGCATACATTTTTTTGTTTCTTAACCTATCCTTTATGCTGGGAAGGGGTTACAAAGAAATATAATTGCTTTCAATTCAACATTTACAATAACTTCTATAAACAAGGTTCTGGTCTAGGGTTGAAAAATCTAAAAAAAAAAGCAACATAATCCCTGTCTTCAGGAGTACTACAGTCTAATTGATAAGACCAAATGAACACATATCTGGGAAAAGATAATTAGTTCTCAAGTGGGGGTCTAAAGAGTATAGACTATGGGAATGCAGAAGGAGAAATGACTTGTCACCTTTAGTAGAATGGGAAGTTTTCATGGAGATGGAACTCAGCCTTGGGACTGGTGGCATTTGGATAGATATAAGGGGGGCAATATGAGCAAAGACAGTATGAGGAAGGAGCAGCAGGGTGTAAACCAGTTTGTTGCGACTAAAAGATTTGTATTATATAATATATAATCAATATTTCATTTTTGTATATGTATTAATTATATATAATATAATAGTTGATACTAGGCTAAATAAAGATTTGGATTTTATTCTTTTGGCCAGGGGAAAACTTTTTAAATTTCTGTATAGAGTAGTTTGAAGTATTTTTGGAAAATAAGACTTGGCAGAGATATATACAAGGAAAAACTGGGAGCTAGTCTCTGGAATCCTGCATAGTCTGGATCCTAATTTATTCCACCTGCTTCTGAAATGCTACCTAGGAGAAAGTCCTGATACTGGACTCTTACCTCATCTAATAACTCAGTTCTTGTAAAATCATCACCTCTGACATTTCTAGCTTCAGAACTGGAAAGATTCCATATTTTCTTCAAGGCTGGAGGTGTCTGTTGAAGAGAACTCTGTTTGCATAGCAGTTCCTGGGGTCAGGGCTCATCTGACACTGGCTGAGCTAGTAAACCTGAGCTAATGACCACTTGCTTGTTGGCTTATGGAATACTTTGCCTTGCATTCTTCAAATAGGGGGGTTGGGAATGGGGAAAGAGGAGTATAGGAGGAAGAAAACTGGAAAAACTGGTTAGTATGTGTTCTCCTTTATTTTCTCATTGCATTGGGGGTGATGTGTTTTTCCTTTAAAGCATTGACTTGCCACGTTTAAAATCTGGCTGACCATATGTAAGAAATCATACCTTTATTTAAGGGGCAAATGTCTCTTTGATGATTGTATTTTTCTTGGAGGAGTAAAACTTGGATATTTGATGTTGGTATCTCTTAGGCTGGGGCTCTTGTCTTCTGTGTAGCACCTAGGACAGTGGAATGGGCTCCAAGAATTAAATAGTGCAGGATACAGCTTTATTTGCAATTTGTAAGTGACATAAGAAAAAGCTGTTTTTTACAAGTATTTCTATGTTTATTAGTATTTATTTATTTTTATGTCCATTGGTAGGCATTTTGCAGTTCAATGATCAGTGGACTATTGAGAAAACAAAAAACCCTTTAAACATTGTTTTTAGCTCTATATCTCTATGATTCTTGGATAACAATGATTTAATATCTACAATGTGCCTTACATGTATTATCTTATTTGAGCCTTGAAACAAACTGGGTGAGGTGAAGGTATTATTCTAAGGATGCTGAGACTCAGAGAAGTTAAAGATTTCCCATGTACACTCACTCAGCTAGTTGGTGTCAGAGTCAGGGTATAAACTCAGTTCCTCTTCATTCCCAATATTAGATGCTCTTCTCTTGTACCATGCCAGTTGGGATCATTCCTCCTAAAATGTACTTTTTCCCTAGTTGGGGTCATTACCCCAGAATATTTTTTCCCCCTTGTTTAGTTTACTATCCCTAGTGTTTGACTTGTAAATGACTTAATGCAGAACCTTTAAGAGAGAGTTCATAGTTACACTTAGACATAAATGACCTTGGGTTAGGGCATGCCAGAGGTCTCTGGGTACCTAATGAGGGGAAAAGGAGAAACTGGAAGTGTAAAGACAAATTTGGGTGGATTTATAGTTTTCCAAGGCTTAGCCCTGACAGTGATTGAGTGCTGTTGGTCATAATTTTGGGAACTCAACAAGCGCTGGAGAGTATTTCAAATCAGCAGAGAAAGAATAACTGTTCAGTAAGATTATAATGTTTGGTGTGATTCAGTAAATTCTTATTTTTTTGAAATTTGAATTTTCAAAGTAACTTTTGATCAGAATGTTGAAATAATTAGAGCTCCTGACCATTTCCTCACCAAACTAGATAATAAGTAATTTTTGTACAAATGAGGTGAAATGATACTGGAACAGCTCTTTCAAGTATTTTATTGAATGTATTTGTATTGTATCATGAAGGAAAGCTGCTTGAATTTTTTTCCTGACATGGCTATTATGTAAATGTCTCAATTCTCTTGAATTAGGAGGACAGTCAAGCTTAAAAGATGTCATTAACTTTCTACAGGTCAGTCTTATGAAATCCGACTTCTGGAGAATCGAAAGCTGGGAGATTTTCAGGATCTCAACACAAAATATGTGAAGGTAAGAAGAGCTGGAAACCCTTCTACTTTCTATACCTGCTATCCTGGAAACCTTGGTCTAAAAGTCTGAATTTGGATTGAGCATGTCATAGGAGAAACTGGAAAGCTTAATCCAGACATTTATCTTTTTCTTTTCTTTAGATCAACACTCAATAGTCAATCAAGAGATAGTTCTTGAGGGACTGGAATATGCTGGATCCTGAGAGGCAACATACAAATTTAAGCAATGGTCTCTTGCCTTGAAGGAGGAGCTAGTAGGGAAGACAAGACTTGACAGATGAAAGCATAACTAACTATACAAAGAACTGAATAATAAATGTATGAGTGGTATGTAGTGCTATAGCAAGTGGAAGGGGTAGAAATCATGCTGGGCTAAGCAGAGTGACCAGAAAAAGCTTGATAGAGAAGGTAAGATATGAAAAAGGCCTTATAGGTTTGTTAGCACTTTATGTGAAGAAGGACATTCCTGGTGGGGTAACAGATAAATCTTCTTGGTGGGTTCTGACACAAATTTCCCTTTGGGGACTTCCTTCATTACAGAGTATCATCCGTGTGGTTTTCCATGACCGGCGGCTCCAGTACACAGAGCATCAGCAGTTGGAGGGCTGGAGATGGAGCCGACCTGGGGATCGTATCCTGGATATTGGTGGGTGTTTCCTGCTTGGAATTTTGCCCAAATATGTAACTTGAAGTTTAAACTGTGTTGGACTCCTTCCTAAGTGCTGCACTTGATCATCTGATGCCCACATCTATGACCACATATCAGGCAAATCAACATATACTTAAATAATAGTATTGTGGAAGGAACTGTTGATAAATAAATGAATATTGTATAGGCTGTCCTCAAAATCTTACAGGCTATTTGTAAATATAACCAAATATGATTAAGGTCCCATGAGTGATGCAGATACTGTCGTAGATACTCAGATACAGTAGGTTGGTATGGTCCAGGAAGATGTCACTGAAGAGATGAGATCTGAATTGTATTTTAAAGGATTGGTAGGATTTTGATAGGAGAGGGTTACTGGATAAGGGGTGGTGGTGTTAGAGTGGTAGTGGTGGTAGGGTAAACAGGATGAGCAGGTTCAGGGTCTTATGGTTGATGTTTTGCCATGACTCCCTGAGTATTTGAGTAGTTTTGTGCAGGTTATTTAAAAGTTTTTCTTTTTATACAGATATCCCTCTCTCTGTTGGCATCTTGGACCCCAGGGCCAGCCCAACACAATTAAATGCTGTGGAATTTCTATGGGATCCTTCAAAAAGAGCTTCGGCGTTCATTCAGGTACTAGTCATGTTGTGTTTTTCTCATTCTCTGTCTAATAATACACTTAAGTATTGGCATTGTTGCTGGTCCTCAAAATAAACTCCACTTTTTCCTCCAATAATTTCTAAAATCAATCCCTCAATCAGTTAATTGAGTACCTAAATACCATGTACCTCAGCATGGTGCAAGGTATTGTGGGGTACACATAATAAAATATGGTTTCTATCCTCTGAGAGTTTGTGGTTAAGTTTCAATAAATACTTAGGTAAGACTGGAAAGAACCTGAACTGGACTCTATTGAGAATCTAGGTACATAGGTAGAAGAGGGGATTTTCATTTAGGGTTAGAGTGTGAGGAAAACTGCACAGGGATGAGAGTAAGCAAGATGTTTGGAGGAGGCAAGATGAAGATTCTGGGAAGGAGGGACACAGCCAGTAAGAAGACTGACTAAGAGCAGAAAAGTATGACTTGACTGGAGCAGAAAAGTATGAGTTGGGAAGTAGTTGGAGATAAAATTGGATTGGTGGGGGATGGATCCAGGTGAAGAAGAGTCTTGAATTTCTACCAGAGAAGATTGGATTTGATAGGCAGTAATAATGTCTGTCCTTCCTTCTCGAAGAAGACCATGACCTCAGGGAAGTGATGCCAGGACAAGCACATGAATTGGATTGTAGTGAGGGGGGCACTGTGCTGTCACCAGTCTCACTTTCTTCTCCAGAACCATCTCAGTCCAGTGGTCGGATATGAAGCAGGATGAGGCTTTGGCAATCAGGGTTAAGTGACTTGCCCAAAGTCACACAACTAGTGAAGGTCAAGTGTCTGAGGCTGAATTGGAACTTCTGTCCTGCCTCCAAGGCCAGTGCTCTATCCACTGTGCCACTTAGCTGCCCTGTGATAGGCAGTAAAGAGACATTATGAGTTTATTCTTTTGAATGACAATGAAATTTGCTTTTTTTTTTTTAGTACTCTAGTTAATTAACATTTTTTGTACTCTAGTTAACTAACATTTATATCACTATGCTTATTGCTTTTTTTCCAGGTACATTGCATCAGTACTGAATTCACACCCAGGAAGCATGGGGGAGAAAAAGGAGTTCCTTTCCGAGTGCAAATTGATACCTTTAAACAGAATGAGAATGGGGAATACACAGAACATCTGCATTCAGCCAGCTGCCAGATCAAAGTGTTCAAGGTGGGGTTTACTGGGTCTCTTTTTTTTTACCTTAATTTAACCCTGTGGTTAAACCTGGAGGACTGTTCAACCTTATCGTGTTAAAAACCTTGAGTATGGACTTAAGTCTTAAAATATGATGTTTTGGTGACTAGAGAGAGGGGAGTTCCTTGGTGGATGGGGTCCAATAACTCTGGAATAGTTGGATTTTTTGATAACTTTCAGAAGCAGAAACCTAACCAGATGTGATGGCTCATACCAGTAATCTCACCTGCCAGGAAGGCTAGCAGATCTTGCTCTGGAATTCTGAGCTACAAAGAGCTGTGCCAGTTGGGTGTCTGCACAAAGGAATAAGGGACCATATGTTGCCTAAGGAGGGGGTGAAAAGGCCTATGTTGGAAATGGAGCAGGTCAGAGCTTCCATGCCACTTGGTGGTGGGGGGGGTCAGGCTGTGAGTACCCCTTGACTTTTGCAGCCTTTGAGAGGTGGAGAAAAGTGGTCTTTAAAAAATGAAGCAAAGACCTAACCTCTTGTTTTCATCCAGAAATTTGGTTTATCTTAACAAGAATCGAGTAATCTTTCAGTTACAATTTTTCTTCCCAAAGATCAAAAGAGGCACTGCATAGTCCAAAACTGCTAGACTCACTGATAGATTTTAAATAGGCCCACGTTGGTTTATTTTCAGTTTGTGGAATCTGTGAAATGGATCTGGGTTCGATTTTGGATTAAATGAACCCTAAAAATGAAGATTGATTGAGGAAATGATAGGGTTTTTTTTAGGCTGGAGTGAAAAAAAGATTTGGTTTGGTATGGGGGGGGGGGGAGAGACAATTCCTGATTATGTGAAGCAGTATATGTAAAGGAAGACCTGGGTGTAAATCTCACCTCAGAAACTTAATGACTGTGTGACACTGTACAAGTTAGTAACCTCTCTGTGCCTCAGTATTAGCTTCATCTATAACATGAAAGGATTGGGACCAATGACTCCTAAGCCCATCCAGTTGAAGAGCTACAATGCTATGATTCTATGAAAAAAGAAGAACCAAGTTATCTCCAAGTAGATAATGTATACTTGTATCATGTCATGAGCCTTCTATCACTGGAGGTGTTTAAGCTATCCGTACATCCCGAGCTTTCTTCAAAGCTCAATCCCTCAAGTTACTTATGTTTGCCATCTCAGAAATTACTTTGATATATTTTGTATTTTAATATTCTGTGAATATAGGTTTTTTTCCCAATAGATCCTAGGGGGCAAAAGTTGCTTCATTTTGTCTTAGTATTCTGAGCACCTATCACAATGTCATGCACATGGTAGGATTAATAAAAGCTTTTGAATTGAATTGAATATTTTTAAGCAGGAGCTTAGCCCAGGTCCCTTCCAATCCAAATTCTAGTTCTATGGTGAAAGATTTGAGGCATGCAAAATGAATGTATTTGACAGCCTTCTTTTCCCAACTGACCTTTGGGAAAAGTCTTTTCTCTTCTTGTGCTCCTTTGAATGAGTCACTTCTTTTTCTGGCCAAATGTTTCCTAAGAAGAAGCAAAAAAAATTTGTACGTTCATTAGGTACTCCAAAAAAGTAGTCTTCTAAAGGTGGATTATTTGTAGGAATTGTTCAGGAGACTAATTACGTTTATCTCAGGGTGTTTCCTCCTGCATTATTGAAGTATAAGCTACAAATCCAAGGTAAAGAGAAAGAGGGAGATATTAATGTAAATTGTTTTGGAGATAGGACTATATTTTTTGAAATTCAAGAGTTAAGCCTTTTGGTCAGCTTATTAGACTGTTGAATAAATTTTTATCTCTTTAATATTATGAAAGAATAAAGGCTGAACCTGTGATTTCATTGGTATAGGGAACCCTCTTATGAGGCATTGCCTTCTACCAATGAAGGTTATCACTTTCTTTGACATATAATCTGAGAATTGCCTGGAATAGGAGGAAGCTAAATGTATGTATCACAGGTAATTATAATAGACAACATTGAGATAATGCTTTAACATTATAAAGCACTTTACAAATAATGTCTCATTTTACACTTACAAGAATCTTGGGAGGTAGGCATTAATATTATCCTTATTTTACAAATGAGGAAACTGAAGAAGAAAGTGGTTAAGTGATTTATCACACATCTATTGTCTGAAGTTGGATTTGAACTTAGGTCTTCCTTATTTTATCTCTAGTACTCTATCACTTATCTAGTAGGTTGCCTTGATATCAGGCCTTCCTTGTTCTGAGCCCACACTTATCCACTGTACTACATGGAGGGATATGGATAAAGTTGAAAGTTTTCTTGTAGGAAAAACTCAACAAAAATAATAGATAGTTTATGCATAAATTCTCTCTGCCAGTGAAATTGTAAACCTCTTGAGAGCAGGTTTGCTCTGCTCTCATCCCTGGTACTTTGATCCATAATGCCTTTACTCAGTGGGATATGGTAATGTTTGTTGTTGATGATTAGAGCCTAGAAGAAGGGGGGGGGGGGATTTGGAATTAAGAAAACTACAAGAGGCTTTAAACAATCTGGAATTTTTTAAAGGGAGGAAGGTCTCAGTTAGATGTCTATCTGTTTCTAGATAGAAGTTGAGTAAATAAGTTTAAATTGCAGTGATATATTTTGATAAATCTTAAGGACAAACTTCCTCTTGGTTAAGATAATAAAAAATTGAAAGAGGCAGTCAAAGGAAGTGACTGCCCATTTTCCATTCCTGTAGTACTTCACAACTATTAGATCTCTTTTTGGTAATAGCAGTGATTTATTAAGAGAACTTCTAAGCAGTGTTTCCCAGCCCTTTTTTTTAAATCTATAAACTTGCTTATATGAACCAGGGTAGATGTTTTAGGGATTGAGTCTAGTCATCTAATTATGTAGATGTCAAATTAGTTCCATCTCTGACCCTGGTTATCTTATATATACATATCAACTGTTTTTCCCTTGACCATCTCACAATCACTACTGTATTCTCTAAATTTAGGTTGGCAAAAGAGAGTGGGGGGAAAAAAAGGTTAGGAAGTCAAAATAAAACAAAGACATGTTCATGAAACTCCCATGTTCTGAGTGTTCAATGATTCCAGGAACCATATTTTTGAGCTGGGAGGTACCTTGGCACCCTCTCATTTTACAAAAAGGGAACAAAGTCAAGAGAGATTAAATGATCTGCCTTCAAGCACAAAGATGTCAAGTAATGGACCTAGGACTAGAACCCAAGTGTTTGATGCTAAGTCAAGTTCTTTTTCTATTGGAATTAGACAGGATCTTAGAATTTCCTAAACTGTTTTCAAAAAATGCCCAAGGAGAAGTATAGGCTCAACTGAGACCGAACAGTGATGCTTCTCCAAAGGTCTAGATGAATCCTAGGGATTTAGGCAAGACATTCAGAATAGAAATTCTAACTTGAATTCCCAGTAATGAAATTCCTTTCAGCTTCCCTTTACTAAGCTAGGTAAAAAAGTTGAGTTCAAAGTGAATTATCTGAGGACTGCTTCATTTATTCATTTATTTACTCTTTCAACATGGATCTCTTGATCCCTGAATTCTATATTGGGTGCTTTGGAAATTTAGAAAAGTAGAAGGACATAGTTCTTATCTACAAAGAATCTATTTGGAGAGAGATAAGCAGACATAAACACATGAAGTCCAGTAAGAGTACAAGCCAG
This sequence comes from Macrotis lagotis, assembly GCF_037893015.1. Taxonomy (NCBI): domain Eukaryota; kingdom Metazoa; phylum Chordata; class Mammalia; order Peramelemorphia; family Peramelidae; genus Macrotis; species Macrotis lagotis. Next base: position 608,437,997 of record NC_133658.1, read on the forward strand.
CAATACTGGTCATTGTCACAAGTCAGTGAAAATTTCACTAATAACTGAGCAAGTGTTAGTGGAGTACAGAAGGAAAGAATTTCTTCACAAATGTGCCTGGTCCTAATGTGTTTTCTTGGAGGGGGGGATTTTTTCCCCCCTATTATATGCTTGCAAACCAAAAATAAAAATTGAGCAATAGCTACCTACACACTTTCAATCAGATTTCATTCTCCTTGGAGAATTAAATAACAACGTTACTAGTTAGAATTATTATTCCAAAGGTGATCATTTGTAGGGTTGCTTTCCAAGTGTCTCTCTCTAATTGACCATGTTAGGATCTTTGGAATTTCCAATTGAAATGGGAAATGCCTATGAATAAGGGAGATTGGAAGACATGTGGTTGGTAGCTCAAGGAAATCATCTGAATATCATTTAGCTATTCTTTGCTCATCTTAGCAAAACAAGCCTTTTTTTGCTCTATATTTGCAGCCAAAGGGAGCAGATCGGAAACAGAAGACAGATAGAGAGAAAATGGAGAAGAGAACTGCACAGGAGAAGGAGAAGTACCAGCCATCTTATGAGACTACAATCCTCACTGAGGTTAGGAAACTGTCAATCCTTCCTGAATTTCTTTGGGGCAAAACTGTGGAGTCTTAGTTGATTTTAGAATCTTGTGAAAATACCCTTTTATAATGCCCCCCCCCCAAAAAAAAACCACACATTAATGTTAAATGCTGGCTTGTTCTTCTCCATGGGGTCTTAAACATTTATAAATAACCTTAGGAGAAGGTGGTTTCTCAGTGTTTGGTGACTAGGATTCACTTTGTATCTTAAATTACCCTACCCTACCACTCTTTAGAATTAGGAATTTTTTTTATCTTTGGAGTTTTCACCACTAGCTTTTACCTTCATGAATCATAGTCATCTAATATTCTCTTCCTTTAGATTTTCTCATTTACATCCATCCTTGTTTCCAGTCCTGGTCAATTAATAGACATTTTTTGAGTAATTACCATTGTGCTAAATATTGTAGAAGAAACATGAAAGTCCCTACCCACAGAATCCCCTCCAAATTTTGAGTGGGTGATATGGAATTACTAGAAAACCAGAGAATAAGAAATACTGATGGGATGGTGTAGCAAAATTTGTATGGTTGAGCAAGATAATTTCTAAGATTGCCTTTTAATTCCTAAAGATTGGGGCAGCTAGGAAGACCTGAGTTCATATCTGGCCTCAGACACTTACTAATTACCTAGCTGTGTGACCTTGGGCAAGTCATTTAAACCCATTGCCTTGCAAAAATCTAAAAAATTAAATTAAATTAAAAAAATTTCTAAAGATTCTAGGATTTTCCATGTAGTATTTATAATTGAAGAGTCAGATCAACTGATCAACAGAGCTGGAGTTTTCAGGGAAGGATTTGAAGAGGAGTTAGGGCTTCAACTCCATTTTCCTTCTAGGACAGGAGAGATTTGAATAAGTAGATATGAAGGAAGAGAGTGTTCTGGGTCTGAGTAAAAGAACCAGGGAGAAAAAAACTGCTCTAGTAGGGTCAGGTATTTTTTTGGTAACATATGACACAGTGATGGTATATGATCAACATACCTTTATTGAGTAGCTATTTATGTTGTGTATGGGCAACTAATTGTCATAACATATAGACTACTGTGTCAGAAGCCAAGAAAACTCATTTTCATGAGTTCAAATATAACCTCTCATATACTTGTTAGATGTAAGATCCTGGGCAAGTCACTTAACCCTGTTTGCTTCAGTTTTCTCATCTGTAAAATGAACTGGAGAAGGAAATAACAAGCCACTTCAGTATTTCTGCCAAGAAAACCCCAAATAGGGTCACAATAAGTCAAACTGAAAATCAGTATCTATGTTGTAGTCGGTACTGTGCTCACTGATACTGCTGATGTAAGACATGACTTCTGTCCTCGGGGAGTTTATAATTTAGTGGAGGAGGGTCAAGACATGGAGATACCAAGACAACTAACAGTATGGGGTAACCTATGCTAAGAGTCCAATTAGTTGTAGTCATTAAGTACTATTAGTCATTCAGGTCAGTTAATAGATACAGTAAGCAAGTTCTATATCTTGAGTAAGTCCAATACCAATTTTCATTTGTTTTGTGTGGAATCCTTACCTTGCCAGTAATTGAGCTAGGAAGTACTATTGTGAAACACTAACATGAAGGAAAGTATAGTCATGACTACTCATTAGACTTTCTCTTGCCTTTGCAAGTTGTAAAATTAGGCACCATCAAATTGCATTGATTGTGGAGTTAAATATTTACTGACTGTAGTTTAGAGGGTAAGAGTAAATCCTAAAAAGTGCTATGAATTGCCTCTACAAGGAAACACTGTTACAAGAAAGGAAAGAAACGGATACCAGAACTACATTATTTTTGTCCTCCTAATAGGACAAACGTATACTTTCTCTTGGGTTTAGGAGACTCTTGTGTCTATTAATATTACTTCAATAAGTTCATATGCTCTTTCAGGGGAGAGTTATGTTCTTAAGCAACCACATATATTTTAAAAATATATGTGAATTTGAATTGAGGGTGGTTGTTTTCTGGATTCCATTTCTATACCATTCACTTGTAATTTGAGTTCACTTTTTTGGTCATGCATATGGAAGTGACAGATTTCTTGCTACCTTTCTTATAACACAGTAAGACTGATATGAAACACCCTGGTGGGACTACCTAGAGGAAAAAGGTAATCCCAATCAGCAAAAATATCTTTTGTATTTGGTTTGTATTTCATACTTAATCTGAGATTTACGCTTAATCTGTAAGGTAAACTACTCAGCACCTTCTCTGCTATCATTACTTGGGAAGGGGGCGGTAGAGAAAAGAACACCATTCATGTTTGGTTTTGAATGTTCCCTTGAAAAAAAGGAGAAAATACAGTATTGGCACCAAATCTATGTTTTCAGTGGCCCCAAAATACAATTGGATCACTGCCATTCTTTGCTCTGTTCTGACAGTGTTCTCCATGGCCAGATATTCCATACCAAGTAAACAATGTCCCATCACCGAGTTACAACAGCTCTCCAAACAGCTTCAGCCTGGGAGATGGGTACGTCTGGAAATTTCTTCCTTTGGGATTATGTGGAAAGATATTGTAGGTTTATTTCTTCATCTTCCTTTATCTCTTCTGTAGCCCAAGTATGAGAGCATTGAGATGGGTTTAAGAAATGTTGAGTCAAGTGTATTGTACTACTCTTATTTAATTGATAATAAAAGACTAGTGTATATTGCTTTTTAATTTTTAGAGCCTATTTTCAGCATCATGAGGGAGATCTGAAACATTAAGAAACACATAGCCCAAGTATACTTTAGGATGACAGATAGACTGCTAGTCTTTGATTGTCTTGTATCATTTGTGTTATGTATATATTTGGCAGTTTCTAATTAAAGTCTGGGGTAAAATGACCCCAATCTCTACTTATAATGGCTTTGAATTCTTAAGACTTTTGCTGTCCCTGAGATTAGATATTGGAGACAGTGTGCTAAGAACTAGAAAGAGAGTAGTGTACTAGAAGTTAGAGGATCTGAGTTCTAGTTCTCCATCTGACACTGGGTTACTGTGGTTCTAGCCATGTGACTTTAGGGAAGTGGATCAACCTTTTTTAGTTTTCTCACCTATAAAATATCCATTCATCTCTAAAAATGCCTATTAGTTTGCTGAACATTCCTATTCATGGATGTATTTTCCTGGTCTTTGGAGATATGTTACCCTTAATGAAGAATTGCTATTCTAGGATTTGGGCTAAGGTTCAATTTTCTGATTTCTTGGTTGCTTGAAACTATGAAGCTACATGAGAATAATTTGTCTGCCTCTCGATTCATTTCAGTATTGTGATAGGTTGGCGCTTATAGAGAAAGCTACAGTGAAAGAAATAAATGTGCCCAGATAACTATTTGTGTCTCTAAAATGTGAACTCTAAAATGTAAAAAATCTGTATGATCTTTGTTGTGGTTGTATTAAGAAGGAAAACAGTGATTTTCTACTATAAAAACTGTTTTGACCACAAACTTGGTCTTTTCAAGAGGAAGACTGACCATTTAACATTGAGACAAAGAATTTCTTAAGGATGCTCACAATTTTCCTTATTTTCTTCATCTGGCAAACTTTCCTTCTTTTTCTTGACATTGGAAGATATACCTCTCAGTTTTACTATAAGCCATTGCTGAATATGAATGTTCCTTAAAAAAAAAACATGATCCATAAGATTCTTCATACAGAGGAATAAACGAGGGAATAATTATTTGCAATGGAAGAGAATTTCATATTAGCTGAAGATTTTAACCTCTCCTGTCATGTTGACATAGAATTAAATAGTCTAAAATTCAATTTACATGTCATTTTTCTTGTATGCCTGTGGGCATTTATGGAAGAAGTTTTGTAGCCCCATGCAATTAATACCCAAAGAAAGCTAGAATCCAAGTGCCTCTATTATCTGCAACTTGTGATTACCTGGCCCTGGGAGGGACTTAATTTACCTGGACCTTCTGCCAAATATTGAAGGGATTTTGACAGTTCATACTTTAAAATGAATTTTCTCTGACTGCATTTTTCCCCTACACCCCCATCCCCAAATAAAAGAAAAAAGAATTCAGTTGAATGAGAAAAATATTTTGTTTGCATTTTTGTTTAAATTAAGCCCTACTGAAAAGCAACACTGTAATCAAGGTTTCTACCTGCCTGTTAGGAAAGATATATCTTAATTCTTAGAAAAGCACAATAGATAACTAGCTTGCTGTACTGTGAGGATTTGCCCTAATGCTTTTTTTCTCCTAATCTCATGCAAATTTTTTAGCAACAGTTCTCCAACTCACCAAATGGAGCCTCTGCCTATCAGCAATGATGTAAGTATTTGAGATCATTTTAATGTGCTGCTTTTCTCTTTTAGGACACTGATGAACAGTTCATTTCAAGGCCTCTTATTCTTTTTGCAATGTAGCACCTCCTTCCTTCTGCTTCTATTCAAGATGCCCAGCAGTGGCTTTACCGTAATAGGTTTTCTCCGTTCTGTAGACTCTTCTCAAGTTTCTCTGGTGAGTTAAATGACTCCCTATGTCCTTGTATGTAGATTATTTCTTTATTTATAGAATGCATTACATACTTTGGTATAAAACACAGCATTTCAGAGTCAGAAGAGGTCTCAGTGGCCTTATCTCATTCTTACCCCAAAAAGAACTCTTAATTGCACCCTATTTGACAGGTATTTGACCAATATTTCCTTAAAGACTTCTAGGAAGTCTTGCTACTACTCAAGAACAGCACTTGAAAGGGCTTTGAGATAACCCAGAAATATGACCTCCTGTAAGGAGTTGTGCTTGTTCCCTGGAAATAAGATGGATATTTTAAGTATCATTGATTTGTTGTTCTCTAAGTTTACATTGTTGTAGTCATTGCATATGTTGTTTTTCTGGTTATGCTTATTTCATTCTTTATTATACATATTTCTCTGAATTCACATAGTTTATTTCATAGGGGCATAATAATATAGACAAGCAGTAGTAATAATAGAAGAAAGATTCCATTTCAAATTTCTTATCTCTTAGTGTTCAAGAGACCTTGAAGGTACCTCAAAGTTAGAAAGGGGTTAATTGCCTAACAGATTAAAAAAATAAAAAAAAACTACCATTGTATATAGTGCTTACTAAACATGGAAAATCATCATCCCCACAAATAATAATGGCTGAAAATATTTTAAGATTGAGGAAAATTTAGATGAGTTCTTGGGTAAATGATACTTAACGTATTAATAAAGGAGGAATAATAAACTGTTTCTTGGTATTCTTCTGGAACTCTATATTACCACCTTTCAAAAAACAGTATCCTGTTTTGAATGGATTAATCCAGAGGATATATCTTATGGTGTTATCTTGGCTACTTTTGAATATACTGAAATTATTTTTTCCACATTGCCTTCTAGACTTTTCCCCTTCTCAGGACTTTTTCCCCCCTCCTATTTCAAAGATTCTAAATAAAGTCTTGGTGGTAAAGAAAACATTTAGAAAGTAGTTAATTTCTGTGTAATGTTTCTTAATTGTATTTTATGTATGTCATGTCAGTTAGTTTGGACCAGACACTGTGTTCAGCAAATCCTTGAATTATAAGAGAATTTCATTGCAGTATGGGGAGTTTGCATTAGAAGAATTCTATTTAAGTGCTTAAAACCTCTGGTGTGTCTGGAGAATTTTAAGCATCTTGTCTTTTCAGTTAGACTGTGGGCAGTCTGAAGAAAAAAGGACTGTGCCATGTTTTTTTTTTTTTTTTGTATTCCACAAACTACTTTCCTAGCCTGGTCCCTTGTGTGTGTCAGGTGCTTGGTCAATAATAAAGATCTACAGAGAAGGAGATTCTCTAACCTCAGAATAGAAAATCCCTTCCCAAATTTAAAAGCCAAACTTTTAAGGCTAACTTTTTTGGTTGCATTTCAGTTACTTTCCATGGTATTAAAGAAAAATTAGTTTGACTAATTTGATTTATGACTCTTTCATGATTTTTGTTTTCTCTAACTTGTGGGGTGCCTGTTCTTTGATGTCTAGGTGCTGACTTACTAAAAATGTCCAAAGAAGATTTTGTTCAAATCTGTGGCCCTGCTGATGGGATCCGGCTCTTCAATGCCATCAAAGGCAGGTGTGTGATTATTTCAAACTAACACATCAAGAGCAATGAGAAGTTGCAATGCCTTTTGAAGATTTCTGGAGCTTTTATCATTGGTGTAACCAAAACCATATACACTGAGACTATATACAAACTGAGGAATCTGGTTGGGCTGGAACTAAAAAGTCCCAGGGCAAAATTGATTCTTATATTGATAATTTTTGGCTCCAGATTTGACTTAAGCCTTTGTCACCTTTTTTGCTCTTCTGAGACTAGTTTTTCAAACTATTTTTTAACCCAGTTTCTCAAACATTATTTATCAACTGTCATTGTCTCTGGGCTCCTCTTTCACTCCAGAATAGCTTTATGGACTGGTGACTTAGAAGACAAATATACATTATTGAATTACTAGTTCTTAAGAAACTCTTTGGTTCCTCCCTATTTCCACTTTAAAGTTGTCTTTCAGCTCCAGTTTAGGATTTATATCTATAGATGTATTTTTTGACAATTAGAAAACTGGACAGTTGACCCATTCCTGGGATATACAGCAAGATTGTTTGGGTTATTTGTTTTTTTAAGCAGAGCCATTAAACTGTTCTGGAAAGTATCTATCTCCTATTGCTAATTCTTCAAAGATAGAAGTTATTCAACTTCCTTTAGGAACTTTAAATCCAGAGTTGTTGTTTTCTTTCCTCTCTCAATTCTCCCCAGGACACTTTTAGTCTTTTTGTTCTTGTTCTGCTCTCTGTAGTAATAGAGAACTAAATTAATCCACTATCATTCCATATGAGAACCTACACTTGTTACTGGATTTTTTTTGCCTTATTTGCTGCTAGAAATGTAAGGCCAAAGATGACCATCTATGTCTGCCAGGAATTGGAGCAGAACAGGTCTCATCTTCAGCAGAAAAGAGAAGGTGGTGACAGCAATTTGTGTGGTGAGTTGATCAGGAGGGACTAATCTGTATGAATAGAGATTCTCATTCATCATCCTTATCTCTTTAGACAAGGGGCAATTGGTAAGCTGTGTGGCAAGTGTAGCTGGAATAATGAGATAAATAAGCACAGGCAGAGAATTATTCTTTGGTATGGTCTTCTGAAGAAGGAAATCTATTACTGGGACAAAAGAGTCATTTCAGGAGGTTTTTGACTATTTTCCTTCTTTAATACTTAAATTTTATGTGATGAGAAATCTTGCTAAATAGAGTTTCATGTGCTTTTAGAGTGTTAAAACCAGAGTGGCCCTTAAGAGATGTCTACCTTTTTATAGTGAGGAAAATCTAGCACCTTAGAAGTTATTGTGACCTGTAAAGTTTAAGCATCAACCCTGGCTCTTCTCCTGAGTCTTAAACTAGTACTCATTTCAACTGTATTATATGAAGAATATGTAGTTTATTACCTAATCAATGAAGAAGCTTATAAAATGTCCTAGTCAATGTAAAAACTTATAAAAAGCTCATGAAAAAAGGATACTTAATTGCTATATTCCAAGGAACATGGCCATAAATTATGGATACTGCCTTTCTGTTGCCTAAATTCATAATCATCTCCCTTGAATTTGACAAGAAGTTGTGAATTTTAAGGGAGCTTCACTTTTCTTTAACAATAATGGCAAGGATAATCAGAAGTTAGTTGTAGGTTTGTAGGGGATCTTAGGGACACATGTCACAATGGTTTAACCTTTTAATGATATTTTATTTTTCAATTAAATGTTATAGAAGTTTTTCAACATTCAGCCACTTGCATATTTGTAAGTTATACATTTTTCTACTACCTTCTTTCCCATCCCCATCTCTTTGGCAGCAAAGTCTGGTAAAAGTTGTACATGTACAACTTTAGTATATTTACATATAGTCATTTTGTATATAAGGAATTGGGACTTAGGTTAAAAAAAAGAAAACCATGGAATAGGAAGGAAAAACATAAGAGAAGTATTTAAAAAGTGAACGTAGTATCCTTTCAGATTCTGGGGTTTTTAATGGTTTAATTTTTTTTGATAGATTTTATTTATTTTGAGTTTTACAATTTTCCCCCTAATCTTGCTTCTCACCCTCCCCAAAGACAGATTGTTAGTCTTTACATTGTTTCCATGGAATACATTGATCTAAGTTGAATGTAATGTGAGAGAAATCATATCCTTAAGGAAAAAAAGTAAAGTATAAGAGAGCAAAATTACATAATAAGATAAAGTTTTTTAAAATTAAAGGTAATAGTCTTTGGTCTTTGTTCAAACTCTACAATTCTTTCTCTGGATACAGATGGTATTCTCCTTCACAGATATCCCAAAATTGTGCCTGATTGTTGTACTGAGGGAATGAGCAAGTCATTAAGATTGATCATCACCCCCATGTTGCTGTTAGGGTATACAATGTTTTTCTGGTTCTACTCATCTCGCTCAACATCAGTTCATGCAAATAATGTTTTAACTTCTTAAGAAATATTAGCAATCTATAATACTCAGCTCCTATCCTAACCAATAGAATCCCTAAAATGACCCTTTTCAGTTAGAGACCTCATTTTTGCACCCTTTCAATGATGAATTATTTGCCTTTGACTTGGAAATAACAATTGATTAGTTGCAATTAGCTGCAAGAAAAAGGGACAGAAATAAGATTGCTAATCCTTAAAGAGGTACAATGGAACATTTATAAGTCTCCCTTTATTGTAAAGTGGAATGAAAATTAAAACACATTCTTTTGGACCACATTTATGAAATTTGGATGGGGGTGTAGTGAGTTTCAGAAATGTGCCAAAGGATACATTATCACATAGCTTCACCTATGAGGTAATCATATGGATCTGGCTCTAAGGTTCTGGTACATTTTTTGTCCCAATGTTTATGCTTGATAAGCTTTTTTGAGCTCCTATAGTCATTGATGTTGAGCAAGGTGCCTAGAAAATGGATTTTCTTTTTCTTCCACCAATTTCACTGGCCAGTAGGTAGTCCAGACAGGTAGTCCTGATAAATACAGGGATCTTGCAGCTAAAACAGACATGCATAGAAGCCTTAGATTACCACAGTTTAAAGAGTAGTTAAATATTGGAAAGCCAGTTGTTTTCTCCAGCTTACATGCCTTCCTTGTTGAAATATATGTTTGACATTCAAGTAACTTTATAGCCCTTAGTCAGTTAATATAATACAACTATTTCTGCAGTTCTGGAGGTTAGCTGGCCTTTCACCCCTGGATCTTCAGAGTGGCAAAACATCCACCAGAAATGTTTAGTGTTAAAAATTTCAAAATAGTTCATATATAATCAGAAAATATTTTTTTAAATTCAATAACCTTTTTTTAAGTTATTTTTTTCTAATTTAATTTGTTAGAATCTAAAAGGTGGTACTGAGAAGAATCTTCTATACATAATATAAGATAAAAAGTAACCACTTGTAGGATAGAATAGTATGTGTCTGTAATCTCTGTAGGAGGCTGATTCTGGCAGATCCATGAAGTCTGGAAGCTTTGTATAGTAGTTGGGCTAAAGACAATTCTGGCACCCACCAGTATGATGAGCCTCAGGGAAAAGGGGGCTGCCAATTTACTAAGGAAAAGTGAAACAAAGCAGGTTAAAGCTTAAAGCTTTCCTGTCAATCAGCAATGGGACTGGGTGAAATAGGGAAATTTAGTCTCCCAAAAAAGGGTAACTGATTATCATATTAAAGAACGGTCATACACAAATTCTTACTGAGTGGTGGACAGGGAAATAATTTGCCTTTTTAGAATATGTTTTATCTAATTATAATTTTTTGTATTTAAAAATGTTTTATTGATGCTCTCTTTTTAATATATAGCAAACCTATTTTTTGCCTTTTTCCAAGAAGCCTTTCTTTTAACATTTTTTGTAACAGTGTAAATTATGAGAGAGATAGCATTGTCCCTTACATTATTATTAATTAATATTTGTATCATGTTTTAAAATTTGCAAAGTTCTTTACATATATTATTTCCATTGATTATCACAGCAGTCCTATTAAGGCAGGTACTATCATTGTTACCATTTTGCAAATGAGAAAAACTGACTGAATGGTTAGGTTACTAGTTTAGAGTCACACACAGAGCTGTTAAGAAGTAGGGGATTCATACTACCGAGTCTTAAATTTAATCCTCAGTTTACTGTGCCTGGCTCTCTTGGAAAGTTCAAAATGCTCTTTAACATGAAAGAAGGATTCAGTATTAACTAAGCAACTTTCTTTCACATCCCCTTGAATGACCTAGAGTAAGTGCTTTTTAAAATTTGATTACAACTTCTGTAATAAACCATACAACTCTTATCTTTTGTTACCTAGAGTACTTGCTTGAGTGTTGTTTGCATTGTAGGGGAGGAGTATAAGAATGGAGCAGGAAAGCTGAACTCTTTCCAGTACTTTGTTTGGCCATCCAAAGTTATTTGTCTTATGATTTCTTTGACCCTCCTTTCTTCCCACCCTTGGACTTCCTAATTATCCATTAAATTAAACAATTCAAAGTGATCTGGAAGCATGGTGGGGCAAAGTCAGAATGTTGAATTTATGTCCCCTTCTACTTTCTCCTAAAGTACTCTTGCTAATTTGCAACAGAGGATGGGGACAGTGACTCTTGCATATTATGCCCTGGAGTCTAGGAATATTATTTCTACTAATATACTCATATATTCTAATACAATATATAATTTAGAGAATCATTCTTTGGTGTGTGTGATAATGTGGTTTGGAAAACATTAACAATTTTTATTTTGTACTCACCACTCTCCCCATGAGCAGAGAGACCAGAAAACAAAATGATTGTATATGGAACTATGAATCTCTATTGTATATATGAATAGATAGATTAATATGAATTCATTCTATTTATTTCAAAGCTGTCCTGTTTGTGTATCTTTCTCTCTGAATTTACTTCTCTTTTCTTCAGTGGATTTTCTTTTAAATGTCTCATTGACTTTTTATTTTTATTACTTGACAATATTCTTGCTTTCCCTCTCCACCCCTCTCCAATGAAAAAGAAAAACAGAACCTTTGTAATGAATAAGCATGATCAAAGTAAAATTACACACATCTGCCATGTCTGAAAATGTATACCTCTTTCTGCAGTTTTAAAGTCTTAATTCCTCAGTCAGGAAGTGGGCAACTTGTTTTCATCATCAGTCCCCTATATTTGTGATTGGTCATTACCTAGCTTGGTATTATTAAGATTTAAATTTAGAATTTTAAGTTAAATAAAAAAAATTTATAGTGTTATTTTTGTTAGTATTATTTGTTATAAATGGTTCTCCTGATGTTGCTCCATTCTTTAAAACAGAAAGGCAAGAAACTATTTTTCCATGTATCCTTCTGTTAACTTAGGCAATTAATTAGATGTAGTTTATTCTTTAGAGAGTAAATTTTTCAAAGAAACTAGCTAAAAATATATTCCTGTTTCTTCTCTTTAGTGTATCATGCTATCTTTTTGGAAGAACTGACCACTTTGGAGCTAATTGAGAAGATTGCAAACCTCTACAGCATTTCCCCTCAGCATATTAACAGAGTCTACAGGCAGGGACCAACAGGAATCCATGTGGTGGTGAGCAATGAGGTAAGGACTGTCTGACACCAGGTATCAGAGTTCAGTTGGGGTGACCTTTTGGACTGTGGTGAGATGTGGACAAAGTTGCTTGAAATAAAGGTGTATGTGGGGGGGAGGTAAATGCAGGGTATAGATATAACTATAGCCTACTTTTTTCCTTTTAGAAATGATAAATTATTTCCATATAGAGTGATCTTTCAGAGACTTGGTTGTTTAGGGAGAAAGGTTGGCCTTCCAAACTTGGAGACTGAAGGTTTATTTCCATTTCACATAGAGTTTTCAACACCCCTATCTACTCATAATCCTTTCCTTCAAAATCAATGATTTGTGAAGTAGGCAGGGCGTGAAACCTTAAATGACTTGCTTGGGTCCATATGGCTAGTACAGAAAAGTACAGAGATCCTGAATAACTGGCCACTCTCTTTCCATTCTACCACACTGCATCTCACATGGGAAAAATCCAATTTAAAATAAAAAGGCTGTGGAAGATGAAGTGTGAAAATGAATGGTATTGCCATTAAGTGCTATCTATCCGAGTTTAAGAAGAGATTATGTTCTAACTAGAGGAATAGTCAGTGCAAGTTTCATTGAGGAGACCAATTTAAAAATACTGGGCCTTGAAGGGTAAGTAGGAATTTGGTGAACAGAGAAGAACCTAGAAGGTCATACACTATAATAACACGGTCCTTTTAGTAGTCCAAGGTTGAGCCATTGTAAAGCAAACAATGGAGCTGGGTTCCCAGTTTTAATTGGGATTAAGATAGATAATTCAACCTAGAGGCAATGAGGTAGAGTAACAAAAACAATAGTCCTCAAGTTGGGACTTGAGTTTAGTTTCTATTTCTAATATTTGTTAGGCTGTGTGTCACCCTAGTCAAGTCACTTAATTGTTCTGACCCTCAGACCTATGTGCAATATGGAAATAATAAAATTTGTGCCATCTTCATCAAAGATTTATTTTTTAGGAAAGTTTTATAACCAGCATTTATATTGTAGTATTAGAAAGTCACACAACTAGTTAGTGTCTAAGGGAGGGTTCAACTGCAAATCTTCTTGAATCCAAATCAACATTCTCTCCATTAAACCAGTTTAGCTAACTTTCATACTTGGTGCTGTCTACCTGGGACAAAAAGAAAGGAGACCTCACATTAGATGGTTGAAGAAATGGCTGTGTTCTTACAAAGATCTTGGAAACACAGGATAATTTTAAACTAAGAAAGTTTGCATGGATCTGGAGATGAAACAAGTTGGGGAGAATTAGCCCTGTTATTTGACCATTTATTGAGACCAAAAACAAAAAAAAAAACCTAACACCCAGACCCCTGGAATTTTGCAGACCACAGTCCTAGAATGAAATTCATTTTATAACATCTTATTCAAAGCTTAGACTTAGCTGGTTAAAGCAATGGAACAAAGCAGAAGTCAAATGTGTCCTGGATTTAAGCAGGCAGTGTTTATTCTGCAAAGGCTTCTTGCCTTTTTGCCCTGATTAAATTAGAAACTCTCAACTCTAATCATTTCAAAATGCTTTGAGGTGGCCCTGGTGGGGAATTACCTTGGCTTCTTTGGGAGTAAGGGGACTAAATGAAATACTTAAGTTACTGATTAACAATATATATGACTTTATTTGGGGGCTTTCATGGCCAAGCAGCAGGACAGCCAAAGTAATAGATGGAGCAAACAAGAGGAACAGAATAAACATACTTCATGCATCATTAGGCATCTGAAGTGGGCATATGTGTGTGTGTGGAGCTGGGGGAGGGGATCCTGGGGAATGATCAAGCCCAAATTATCATTCACATTCTTGGGTTGTTGTATTTTTATTCAGAGAGCTTTGTGACCTTTTAAAAAGTTAGTTTTAAATTTAAAGTAGACTGCCATTTTACCATTTTGCCATTTTAAAGATTGGGCCATGACGCTTGGAGAAAGACAGTAAAGTTGCCCAGTAGCTAAGCATGGAATCAACATTCAAATTCTGAGTTTATTCAAATAAATGGTGAATGCACTCTTCTTCCTGTGCACTGATATCTGCCATGCGCATCCCTCCCCTTTTGTTAGCTGATATATAATGTTATCACCTATATGGTAAGATTGTAAGATTCTTTAGTTTAGATGTAATTTCTTTTCCCAAATGTGTTCCTTGGTTACCCAGTTCACTATCTGATCTTCTGGGTAAGAAAAGACTGATGGAATAGAGAAGGCCCAAGGTCGAAATTGGTTGAACTTTTTATTACAGAAACAATCACCCGAAACCCCAATGCATCTTAGCAGAGGGCATGTTATTGAGGACTTAACCTTTTTTTCACATCATCTTGTTCCATAGAGACCATAGTTTTAATATTTTTCTTGTTGAAGCATAGATACTAGACTATTATTTCATTGGTTAAAGAGGTCTTGGATTAGGAAATTCTCTTTTCCAGTGAAGGTCAGAGCTTTCTCTGCCGCTTACATTATTAGAAAATTGCCTGGAGAGCTAGGAGGTTACCTGACTTGCCAAAGCTACTTTAGTTCATCAGAAGTCATTTAACCTTAGTGTCTCTAGTGTCTCCAGTGTCTCCTTAGAATTCTAAGTTAAAACCAAATCTAAATAGGTAGGACAATTGTTCCCAGATTTCTCCACACCCCTGAAATTACTTCACCTATCTTCTCCACCAAAAAGAAGACATTATAAGCACAGAATTGGATCTTAGTTGTTTTTATTTATTTAAGAGTGCTTGACAAAATGCATTACATATCATTGGTGTATAATATTTTGTTAGATGAATGAATGAATATTACATTATGTGGAAGGAAAGAATTGGAACTGGTTGGTATATAAATAGTACTTGAGCCAAATAGGTCTGACAGCAAAAGTGGACATAGAGGTTGCCCAGGGGTTACAAAGTAGACCATGAGCCATACTTTAGAAGACAACCTGAAGAAGATGATGGGAGATGGGATTTGTTTCATTGTTCATTATTCCATGGTAAGTCTCAGACCTTGGGCAAGCTTGCCATTTACCTCAGCTCTACATATGTCACCTTTGGAGAAGCAGGAGTTGGAAGAAAGTCTCTGACAAAGCCCTGAACTCATTATTTCTTTCCCTCTAGGCTGGGTTTTATAAATGGCATCATTGGAATCTGCCAGGATATTCACTTAATATCCACTGTTGGTGCTGGTGAATTAAAGCTACTGTGATAGCAAAAAGCAGACAGAGGGATTTTTGTGGATATACTCAAATTCTTTCTTTGGGCAGACTGTGGCCCTGATGAAAATGGATCATATTTGTTCAACTCAGTCTTTAAATTGAAGCACCAGAGAACCAAATCTTTTTTAAAGTGACTACCATTTTATTGTTGCAGCATTTTCTCTCCCTGGGTTTAGGTTTGCCATTAGCTTTAGATAGAATTTGAATTCAGGTCTTCTTGATAACAAGTCCAGGACTTTGGCTACTTTCTATCTCCCTCAAAACATAATCATGGAAGGGGCCGCTAAGTGGTGCAGTGGATAGAGAACCAGCCCTGGAGTCAGGAGTACCTGAGTTCAAACCCAGCCTCAGACGCTTAATAATTACCTAGCTGTGTGGCCTTGGGCAAGCTACTTAACCCCATTTGCCTAGCAAAAACCTGAAAATAATAATCATGGAGATCTCCATTTTTTGTTTTCCTTTTCTATATCCTTTCTAGGGAATCATGATTTGTTCTTCTACAGAGCAGATAACTAAGTTTTTTGTGCATGATCAGTCCTACAAAATGGAAAGTTAGCTATCTCACTGGGGTTTTGTCCTACATGTCTAGGTTGCTGATAGAAAATGTTTTTGAAATTTTTTTTCTTTAGATGGTGCAGAATTTCCAAGATGAATCTTGTTTTGTTATCAGCACATTAAAAGGTATGATTTCTTTTACTTTTTTAAAATAATGAAATACTTTCAATTGTGGTAAAATATTCAGAAGTTGTTAGGAAAGGGGCAGCTAGGGGGTGCAGTGGATAGAGCACTGGCCCTGGAGGCAGGAGGACCTGAATTGCCTAGCTGTGTGACCTTGGGCAAGTCACTTAACCCCATTGCCTTATAAATAAAATATTTTTTTTAGGTTTTTTTTTTGCAAGGCAATGGGGTTAAGTTGCTTGCCCAAGGCCACACAGCTAGGCAATTATTAAGCATCTGGGGCTGGATTTGAACTCAGGGACTCCTGACGCCAGGGCCGGTGCTCTATCCATTGCGCCACCTAGCCGCCCCCAATAAAATTTTTTTTAAAAGAAGTTGTTAGGACAGATTGAAATTTGAAATAAGAAAGGAAACCTACTGAGATTGTCTAAGACTCCCTTTCATGATAAACCTGGTGTGTGTGTGTGTGTGTGTGTGTGTGTGTGTGTGTGTGTGTGTGTTTGTGTGTGTGTGTGGTGGGGTAGAGATACATGGTGTCGGCGGGTTTGTCCTGGTAAGTCCTACCAAGGGGGAAGAGAACTCGATGTGAAGTGATATTGTGTTGACCTGGGGAGGCCTATGAAAAGAACTCTCTGTGAATATCAGATGATCTTTGTGAGTTTGAAAATAATAGAGATAGAAATACATGAAATAGTTTCTTTAAATAAATTTCGAGAGAACAAAAAACAACCATACAAAATATTGACCTACACATATGACTCTCTAATGAGGAATTCATATGTGATTTGAAGAATCCAGTTACATAACTGGTGACATTGATCTGAGAAGTTGTGTTTCATGGATCCCTTCTGAATCAAACTCTTGGATACTCCATATTGTTTTGTCTGTTTTGTTTTTTGGCCTATAGGATCCTCTCTTAGGGACAGGTTAATTAAAATAGACTAAAAATAAATGCCTTATATTTTCAGAGAATTGACTCTAAACAACCAACAGTTTTCTTATTCTGGTAAAACTATTGTGTCTTTAATGACTGGGTCATGATGACATCAGAATCTTAGCTAGTAATCCTGAGATGATCTGGGAGACACCACAAGAAGCACATTTATGAACTTCCTGCAAATCCTTGTTATTTACATCCTGGCAAGAATAATTAAACCTCAGGAGATGAAAATATGTATTCAGCCAACTTGCAAATTCTACTGTATATGCCCCCCCCTCCACTTACAAACTGTGTGATACATAATACCTTATAAGACTGGTGTCAGGAGCTTATGACGAGGGTTTTTCTTGGGAGTGATGGCCTAGAAGGAAATGCCCTTTTAGAATTTTGCTCAGAATTATTTCCCTGAACAGGACCTTAGCAGAATATGATGACCCAATAAGCAATGTTATAGCCTATAGTTTCAGTTAATATTTTTAAAGGGGAAAAATAATTTTGTAAAACTAATTAATGCAATAGAGAAGCCTGATATTATAGCTAATATTCTTTCTGTAAAGAGGGTGGCTTGGAAGGGAGAGGATAGAGAGGTGAATTATTATATTGTTTGCTTTGAGGTCAAGCTTTGTGATTATAATTTCATAACAGAGAATTTGATTTTTCAATATCTTCAATAATTCTTTGTCCCTCTTCCTTGAATTAAATTTATTTTTCTTTGTTGTAGCTGAAAGCAATGATGGCTACCATATCATCTTGAAAAGTGGACTTTGAATAGCAGGATCTAAGGACATCAGACTCCAAGGCATCCCTTTCTTTCTCCCTTCTCCCCTCAATGTAGACATCATCCCAGCTGCAAAATACAGGGACTTGTTTGGAAAAAAAGAAGTCGAAAGCTCAAAGGGGACCACTACAACTACAGAAAACAATGATGATGACAACTTGGTAGAGATGGAAGAAAAGACAACTGTCCAGAAAATGTGCTCCTTTCCCCTCACTTCTCTGTCCTCAAGCCTTCTTAAACTTTTCAATTTTCTTATCCTTGTTCACTAACCTTGTCATTCTAGAATGAAAAAAACAACAGCACTCATTTTTTTTTTTCTTTGAAACTTACGCTGGAGTTAGGAGCTCTTAGGATTCCTTGGCTTTCCTGTCTCCTCTGTTTCACATCAGTGCCTTCTCACTGACTAAGTGGATCTGTGGGTAGAATGACTAAACTGTTGGATTCTAGTGACTTACCCCGCTGAGTCCTTCTCTCGATTTCTTGAAGTACTTTTCCTTCACATTCTTTTGGGGAATACCTCCACCCTTCTCTTCTGGGATTTAATCATATAACTGATAAGGGTTCATTTTGTGTTGTTATCCTTTCTCTGTTCACTCTTCCTCCTTCCTTCCCTATCCATGTTTCAAAATAATTTTGTACATTTTTAAAACATGATACAATGACTCCCAGGCATGCTTTGTTGTGGTCATATCTTCACTTCTATATTTGTGAATGCCCTGCTTTATATGTATTATCTACTATGCTGATAAATGTTCTTTCTGAAAACTTCAGTGACCCCAGGGGTGAGATTGGACCATTTTCTAAGAATCCCTACAGCTAAAGAAAATGGATGTTGACTTTCACAAAGGATAATTGACACGGGTCTTGAAGCAGAGACCACAGCCTACCTGTAATTTCATATACTTTTAATTTTATCCTTTCTTTTAAGCATTTGTGACATTGGTGATGACTCAAAAAAGGAAAAAGCCCCTGAGTTTCCAGTGAACCACGAGGTGGTTTTGACAGTCATGGTACTAGAGTTCTCGGTTCTCCTATAAAATTTAACTGGGAATTGACCTTTGTGAATATTATTGACTTTCCTCTAGGTTTGCTAAAACTTATTTTTTCCTGTTACAGTTCTGGCTTGTCTCATCTGTAGGGAAAAGTTTAAAGCAATCCTGTTGAAGACATGGAAGGAACTAGATGATATTTTAAGGTCCTTTCTAATCCTTAGAACATCAGTGAAATATGCATGGGGCCATAGTGGGAGGCTGGGAAGAGGTTTCTTGTTTTCTATTCATTTTGAGTTTTTTCCCTTAATTTTCCATTCAAATTATTTTTGGCTCCATGTATCTCATGACTTAGAAAGACAAGTGTTACCTATTGATTTTGCCCATCAGAGTGGTGCTTTTAAAATGTTTTGGGGGATTTTCACATTGTTAGTTCATTTGATCATCACTAAGATGTTGTGAAGTAGGTTGGGACAGCTAATTATTGTTCCCACAATAATATATATAGGAAATAACTAGGAAAACTGAGACACGGATGAATTGTCTAAGGTCATGCAGTAATAGAACTGGGATTAGAACCTTCTTCTGATCCCTGGCCTGCGACTCTTTTCAATGAACCATCAATCATCCAACATTTATTAAGTACCTATGAAGGACACCAAGGATTTTGCTAGGGACTAGGGATGCAAAAACAAAGATAGAAACAATTTCTACTCAGAGCTTAATAAGACACTGTTCTTTAGGAGAAATAAAGGTCATTGTCCACAAGCTGAGTGCCTTCCCGTGCCAACCCATACCTTTGGTGGGTAGAGTTAATAATAAAATTTAACCATAAAAGAGGATTTTAGCTAATTCTGATAGCTTATTTAGTTTCAAAGCAGTACAGTCTAGAGCTCATCTTCCTCTCTCCTGAAACTGACCAGTAAGCAGAAAAGTATAGAAAACTTAAAATAGGATCACAAGACCCTTCTCTTCTAAAGGCATCACACCTCAATCACTTATGCATGATGTTTTGCTTTTAAAGAGCTCTTGGGTCCTTATAAATGAAGAAAATATTCTGAAGTGGAAAAGTAATAATAAGTGAGACTATACACATTGAGTTTTTTGTGGTTGTTCATTTTCAGTCATGTCCTATTTTCTATGCTTAAAGGAGTAGTCTTGATTCCTGCTCACCATGATATTTATGCACTGGGCACATATGTGTCTGCTTCCGAGATCCAGATTGATTTTTTTCCTTTTCCCTTTAGAGTTTTTTTTCCAGGGCTCATACCTTGAATAGCAAAGTGACTTGGCTCCTTGAGTAAAGGTAGCTGTAACTTTGGTGAGGTCAGTAGTAAGTGGGTGGGCTAGGGCAGGAGCTCCCACCCTCACTGCAGAGAGCTTGCTCCCTTCTGTGACCCCTTCTCTGTTCTGCCTCGGGGTGCTGGTGAAGAGTTATTAACCTGCTGTGAGCTCTCACCCATACCACTCACAAATCTCCCAAGTCAAGGGTTGCTTCAGGGGAGGGCTTGAATAACTAAATGTCAGAAAATCATTAACAGGCTAGAGTTGCCAAAAAAGTAAAAAAAAAAAACCCTTCTATTGATGTAGTCAGTGGTACAGAGGGAAATAGCCCCCAGGTTATGAAAAAAAGAAGAAAACCATACAGGGAATAAAAAGTAAAAGACAGGAAGATGGGTGTCTCAGCAATAAGTCAATATCACATCTCTTTCCCTGGTTCAATATATATTGTGTATATATATAATATATATATATATTATATATATATACACACACACATTTTGAAGCTAAAGCCTATTGTTCAGTAAATCTTAACTTAAGCTATTTAGACTTGACTAATATGAAAGCTTTGGAAAACCAACCCACTTCTGATGCTTGGTCAGCCCTAAATTAGCATGGTCCAGCCTTAAAAAAAATTTTAAAACCAGAATAAAATGCCTCATGGCTAAAAAATGAGCAAGTCCCTATTTATTTGCCTTTCACAAAGCTTGATATTATTTAGGCATTAGATGGGGTTTGGACTTTAGTAACTATTAGATATTATTGTGTTAATATATGCATACCTAGTAGAGAATGTTTATATACCCCCAGTCTGGTTTCTTCAAGAAGCCTGGCCTCTGGGTTAGTTAACCAGACTAGTTAGTTCTTTCTATTCCCAAACACTTATAGGGCCAGCCTTCAAAGTTAGAACAAATAATAGAGCTGAATTTATAGGAAAAATAATTTTTTCTGAGATTGCTCCCATTCAATAAAACTTTTAGGGTGTATATATGCAATATATACATTACTAAAATGGATTATAGCGACTGAAAAATTCTTAACAGTCTGCTGTCTCCTCCCTCAAAGAGGTATAGAAATGGTTAGCATTCTGAATTCCCATTCTGAGTTTAAATTCTTACTCAGCATGAAGGATCTCATTCTCAGTATATTCACCCAATTGCAGTGATCACTTAGGATGTGTGACTTGCTGCTCAGTATAGGAGGAAAAAAAATCACTGATTAAGATCTCTGCTTTTGTGGGAAGATTCATTAACCAGTCATTTTTCCAGGGCCCTAGCCAGTGACTCTGAGCTAAGTTTGTTGCTTTTTTAGCTGTGCTTTTGCTGTACAAATGTTCCAGTTCTAGGAATCTCAGCAAGTGTATTAAGTGACATTTATATAATGCTTTGTAAGTATTCTTACTTCGTCCCCACAGCAGCCTGATAGGTTAGTACTATAGTACATTTTACATATGGGTAAACTCAGGTGAAGTTCAAACTCTTAGAGAGGCTGAATGACTGGCCCAAAATTTATCCAAATGGAATTTCCTTAAAAAGCATTTGAATCCAGGCATTTCTTGACTTGATGTTGATTAGAGATGCTTTCTACCATATTGGACTGCTTTTGATCAGCAAATGGTGAAAGTCTACAAATCTGTGTTTATTTAGGGCACCTCCCATCTCCAATTCTTATCCTACTCCCACTGAAAATATAAGTTTCTCTACTTGGACCTGGGTCCTTTACCAAATCTACCTGTGTCTGATGTTGAATGAATGGGAGACATTTGGGTCAAATGCTTTCTAGTGACTTAAAGCATGAATTCAGCATTTTCTTTAGTCTTCAGGATTTCTACAAGCCTTTGAGACACAGATACAACTGAATATATCTGTCAGTAAACCCCCAGAGGACCCTTGGGTGATCAATTACAGGACTATTTGAGTTGAAGATTGCTCAAGGCCATCTAAATCTGAAATTTTTAGATTTTTTTGGGTGGGTGGGGGAGTTGCATTTAGGGATGTTTATAGTATTTAATCTTTTCCTTTTGGGGAAATCTTATATATTTAACAAAAAAAGAGATTAAAAACAACCTAAATCAGCTGCTGTTCTTTCTCAATAGCATTTTAATTTGTGAGGTAGCAAAATCAGTGTAGTCATATATGTATATATGTGCACATGTTATATGTGGCTATACTCACATGTGAACACATACATGTATATATTCATATTTTGCTCAGGGTTTAGGGAAAGCCTTGTGTACGCCCTTGCTCTTTCCCCTCCCTAAGCTAGTTAGGGCAAATTTTGCAAAATGAGAGACAGCTTGGTATAAGGAATGAAGAACTGACCTGGGAGAAAGAATTGGATTCAAGACTTATCTCTGACATAGTATAGCCCTAGGCAAGTCACTTAGTCTTTCTGCCCTGGAAAGTCAGCTCCATAAGTTACAGAAGAGATCTATACTAATAGTTTTCCTCATTGTACTGATAAAACCTAGAGAACTCCTGTCCTTATTCTTATCCTAGATGAATAAATTTAGATCCACATAAAGGTGATTTTCCCACTTACTACTGCTCAAAAATAAAATACTTAGATCTTAGTTTTATCTTCCCATTATAAAAAGTGAAAGAAAAACTTTTTGAATTGGTTGTAAAATATTCTGAAAAGGGTTGATTCTCTATTTGCTGTTTGACCTCAAAATTGTGGGGGGTTTTTGTTTTATTTTTCTTTTCTGGCTTCCTGGAAGGAAGAGGGATTTCATCAAATGTCATAGAAAGTTCTGAATCCTGGGGTTTGGACTAGTACTGTCTAAGCCCATTTTTTTCCTTAGCAAGAGTAGCAGATCCCTGGAATACATTGTAGGAGACCAAGCCTTTGTTCAGCTGTCACTACACCCTCCCTTAGGCCACTCCAAAGCAAAACTGAACTAATTGACAATTTCTCTTTTTTCCTCCTTGGTGGATGCCCAATTGGAAAACAGACTAAGTAGAAAGCACTAACAAACCCAACGTCTATGTATAGAGTTATTTCAACCTGTTGGGACTATAGCATAGGAGAAATAGCAAGATAGATGAAATGTGTCTAAGCACTTATTCTAACCTGACTTTCCATACTATCATTAGATATCATGTATTCTCATGGTAGGCTTTGGCTATCTGGGTATGGGTGATAACTCTCTGATTTTCCACCATAGAAACATCTCTGTTTTTGTCTTCTTTTCTTCAGCTTCTGCTTTATTTAAACCTCCAAGTAAGGTCATTTGATAAACTGATGAAACTTTTAATGGGAGAGGGACTAAAATCAAAATTACCTCCTTCCTAAGTAATGTGCATTTTAAATGACACATAGGGACAAATCACCCTACCTTTATTGCCCAACCCAAAGGAGTGACTAAGTCAACTGGAGACTTGAGTATCTTGTTTAAGAAATGGATGATCTGGACAGGTCATTTTCTGACTCTAAATCTGCTTCAATGAAGGTAAAATGAGATGGGTTAAATGACTTTCAAGCGTTCTTTCTACTTTTTATTTTGTAGTTCTCATAGTGTATATTTCAATACAGCTAGGCAGGGAAGATGGTGCTTGGGGTGGGGAAATGAGGGATATACCTTTTTTCATTATTTTATGAAACCCTATCTGCACTATGTTAAGGCAAAAGACGGTCCCTGGTTCTAGGAGCTCTCAATTTAACTGTGTCCTTTTGGACCTTCTTCAAGTAAAAACCTAGGCAACTCCCTTCCCTAGGTCTGACCCTGGCTATCTGGGATGCCACAGTTGTTCCAAGGGAAAAGGCCCCTATCAGTGAATGTGTTATCTTAACCCTGTCCAAAGCTGCCTTTTTTTTTTTTTTGGACACTGGGTGCCTCAGGGAGAAAGTAAGGACATGTCTGGAGGCTCTTTTAGGCTTGACCCTTCAAAAAGACTATCTTGGCGTGGTTTCTCCCCCTCCTTTACTTTACAGAGCTAGATCTTGATAAGATTTAGCTGGAGAACCTACTGGGAACTGCCCACTTTTTATCTTTTTAAATGTTCTTGTGGCCCCTTAGTATAATTTAAATTCCTTTGCTTTCCACCTGTGCTATCCTCTCTATGTGGACAGAAAAGGATTCTAGTCTGGTAATTCTTTGTAAATGTTCCTTTACATATAACCTAACACTGACCAGAACCTATACTTAGGAAAGGATTTTGAACTTGAGATATATAGTGTGTTACCTTTATTAGTGTATATGTATCTTTATGTGTATTCGATCCACTTTAACTTCTAGTTAGCACTATTTTAATTAGCTGTTGCTTTTGTACTCAGGAGGTATCTTATTATTCTTTCATTGTCTTTGAAAAGAACTTATATGACATCTGTGCCTTACTAGATGTGCCTTTATGAATATAACTCTGTTTCTAAAAGAATTCCTATGATTTCTTAAGCTAGTTTATGGAAGATTTTTGGTTCAGTACCACTTGAAAGCAAAGTGATTTGGAAAAAGATCTGGCAAAAAATAAAAAACCTGGAATCAAAAGTAGACAGCAAGCAGCCATCCCTCTACACTGACTAGCTTGTCTGCATCTTCAGAGTTTTCAGAGTCAAGTTGAGAATGAACCTGGGTAGCCCTGTTACTAAAAATACTTTTAAGTGGTAATTTCTTTATAAGCACTACTTGCCTAGATGATATTATAATTGTAAAGGGTCATTGGATACCACGCTGATGGGGGAAACATTTTCTAAAGGATGTTTAATTTAGGGCAAATGTTTTACCTTCCATTCTTTCCTAAGTATAATATTGGTTAAAGTATTATCTAATATTTGTAACATTAGGAATATCTAATATGTGTATTTCAGATTATTGCATTTCTTTACATTTCTTAAACCATTAACTCTATTCTTCCCATTTTCATTTGATGTAGTATTTACCTTATTTTTCTGTCTCCTTATTCAGCATCCTTTTTCAGATTGTTCCATTTGGGTAATTCTCTTCCAAGGGCAATTGGAAGTATATCTCTTTCCTGGAAATTCAACCATTAGATCAAGGTGGCTTTACCAATTAGGTAGATGTGACTAAAAAAGGGCACATGGAAAGTGGAGAATGAAGACTAAAGTGTAAACAGTCATCATACTGCCACATTGTTTTTGTACATGAAATAAAGCATATTTTGCACTGGCTTATTGTACTGTTGTGCAGAAGAGAAATCTCTATCCGGAATCTGTGCTTCAGTCAAAATGCAAATAAAATTTTAATTTGTAAGAAATCCCTGTAGTCTGAGACTCTGTATCTTGAAGTTTAGTAAGTGGGTGGATCTTTTGGTGTATTTGCACAGTGCTTATCCACAAAGAGCACAAAGGCTAACACCACCAGGAATGACTGAGCTGACTGAGGGCCTCCTCAGACTGCTCTTCATTCAAAGCCCTTCCTCAACTTGTTCCAGTTTAACCTATCCAACTCATTCTGACAAGTCTAACTCCCTGTTCCCTGAACAAGCCTAATGTATTCCTGTCTACTTTCATATTGCTTCCACTTCTGAAATGCATTCCTTATATCCCCATACCTATGAATTTTAGTCCTTCAGACTGCACCTCTGTGAAGCTTTCTCTGACCACCCTATGATGATTTCTCTTTCCTTTCAATCGGAAGCAATAGTGGGACTAGGAAGGCAATGAAAAGTCTTTAATAGGGATTCTCATTTCACCACTAATTAGCTATGTAAACCCTGGGCAAACCATTTAATATGTCTGGGTCTAACTTTTCTCATTTATAGAATGAGGGTGGGGAAGACCAATTAGATTCTTAGACCTCTCCACTTGAGTCCAGGGTGATCTGTCTCTGTCAAACCATTTATTATTTGTTTGGTGTCAATATTTTTTTTTTTATAGCTTACTACCTAATGTTTTGGTAATGACTGATGGCTACAAGCAAGTCTTTGAGAGAGGCATTAATTAACACTTTCTAAATATAGTCCATTTATTCAAGGAACTTTGTTCTCCAAAGGACATCATAATTCTCTATGGGCTCCAAGGAGCTAAAGCAATTTCTAAAGGGTCTTGCATCGCATTAAAAGAGTAAACTTTCTATGAAAACTAAACTTTCTGGTTGTTTCTGGTGAGTATTCTCACCATAACCAGATTCTTTTAAATGGTTCTATCTGATCATGCCTCTTTCCCAAAGCAGAAATAATAGCTCATATTTATATGATGCTTTAAGGTTTCCAGAACACTTCCCTCATGATACAATGAGGTAGGGGGTGAAAATATGTGCATTCTACTTCCACTCCCTTAGGACTTCAATCTATTTTGCACCTTGTATCCCTTATATATATTGTTTTCTTCAATTAGAATGTAAGCTCCTTGTGAGCTAGAACTAGTTCACTTTTTCTATTTTCACCACCAGCACTTAACATGAGTACATAATAATGTTTTTACATCCATTCATTATGTAAATTAAAAGGATAAATATACCACTAACAACAATGAAATTAAAACAACTATAAGGAGTTATTTAGCCTAATTATATGCCAATAAATTTAACTAGGTGAAATGGAAGAATATTTACAAAAGTATAAATTGCCTTGATTAGGCAGAAGAGGAAATAGAATATTTAAATAAGAACTATTTTAGAAAAATAAATTGAAGAGGCCACAAATAAGCTTCCTAAGACAAAAGCATCAGGACCAGACAGATTTATAAGCAAATTTTATCAAATATTTAAAGATCAACTAATTTCAATATTGAATAAATCATTTAGAATAATAAACAAAGAAGGGATCATACCATACTCCTTTTATGATACCTCAACCAGGAAGAATAAAAATAGAAAATTATAGATCAATTTCAATAATGAATTTGGATACAAAAATCCTAAAGACAATACTAGATAAAAGATTACATCACTATATCACAAAAATTATACATTATAACCTAGCAGAATGTGTGCCAGAATGATTAAACATAAGGAAAACAACAATATTAATAATAAAAAGTTTTTAAAAGCATGATAGTAGATGCAGAAAAAGCTTTTGGAAAACTAGTTTAACACTCAGTGGATAGAGCACTGGACCTGGAGTCAGGAGGACCTGAGTTCAAATGTGACCTCAAACACTTAATAATTTCCCAGCTGTGTGACCTTGGGCAAGTCATTTAACCCCATTACGTTAAAGAAACAAAATTTTAAAAAAAGAAAAAACACTTGAAAGTATAGGCATAAATAGTTTTTTCCTTAAATTGATAAAAAGTATTCATCTAAAACCATCAGTAAGCATTATTTGTAATGAGAAAAGCCTTTCCAGTAAGATCAGAGGCGAAACAAGGATGTCCACTTTCAATAATATTATTGAATATTGTATTGGAAACCCTAACAATAACAATGAGAGAAGAAGAAATAGAAGGAATCAGTATTGGCAAATTGGGGATAAAATGATCTCTTTTTTCAGATGATGTAATTATATACTTGGAAAATTCCCAAAACTCAACTAAAAAGTTAGTTGAAACAACAATCTTAACAAAGTAACAGTATATAAAATAAATCCATATAAATCATCAGCATTCCTATATCTTAAACAAAATCCTACAGGAAGAGATAATAAAAGATACCCCATTTAAAATAACTTTGGGCAATATAAAATCCCAATATAAAAACCCAAGAACTATATGAACAGAATTATTTAAAAAAAAACCCATGCAAATAAAACCAGATTTATATAATTGGAGAAATATTCATTTATTCTGAGATCAGCAGGGCCACTATAATTAAAATGATTATTTTACTTTAATTTAAACTATCAATACTACCCCAATTAATCTGCCAAATAGTCATTTTATTGAATTAGGAAAAACAATAACAAAATTCATTTGGAAGAATAAAAAATAAAGACTATCAAAGGGACCCTTAGGGATCTTTTAACTCACATTAAAATGACTTGCCCTGGCCTCACATTTAGTAAGCAATGAAACTGAGAAGCAAACTCAGATCATATCCCATGATCAGTGCTCTTTCTGCTATCCCATAATTTGATTCAACTAAACATTTATTTTTTAAAAAAGATTTTATATATTTTGAGTTTTATAATTTTTCCTCTAATCTTGCTTCCCCACCCCTCACAGAAGGCAGTCTGTTAGTCTTTACGTTCTTTCCATGGTATATATTGATCTAAGTTGAATGTGATGAGAGAGATATTATATCCTTAAGCAAGAAAAATAAAGTATAGGAGATAGCAAGATTACATAATAAGATAACTTTTTTCCCCTAAATTAAAGGTAATAGTCTTTGGTCTTTGTTTAAACTCCACAATTCTTTCTCTGGATACAGATGGTATTCTCCATCTCAGATAGCCCAGAATTGTCCCTGATTGTTGCACTGATGGAATGAGCAAGTCCATCAAGGTTGATCATCACCCCAATGTTGCTGTTAGGATGTACAATGTTTTTCTGGTTCTACTCGTCTCGCTCAGCATCAGTTCATCTAAATCCTTCCATGCTTCCCTGAATTCCCATCCCTCCTGGTTTCTAATAGAACAATAGTGTTTCATCACATACATATATACTACCGTTTCTTAAGTCATTCCCCAACTGAAGGTCATTTGCTTAATTTCCAATTCTTTGCCACCACAAAGAGAGCTGCTATGAATATTTTTGTACAAGTGATGTTTTTACCCTTTTTCATAATCTCTTCATGGTATAGACCCAGTAGTGTTATTGCTGGATCAAAGGATATGCACATTTTTGTTGCTCTTTGGGCATACTTCCAAATTTCTCTTCAGAAAGGTTGGATGAGTTCACAACTCCACCAACAATGTGTCCCAGATTTCCCACATCCCCTTCCAACACTGATCATTCTGGTCATATTGGCTAGTCTGAGAAATTCAGACCTCAGAGATTCTTTAATTTGCATTTCGCTATAAAGTAATGATTTAGAGCAATTTTTCATCTGACTATGGATTGTTTTGATTTCCTCATCTGTAAATTGCCTTTGCATATCCTTTGACCATTTGTTAATTGGGGAATGGCTTTTTTTTTGAAAATTTGACTCAGTTCTCTGTATATTTTAGAAACGTGTCCTTTGTCAGAAATACTAGTTGTAAAAATTATTTCCCAATTTACTACATTTCTTTTGATCTTGGTTACTGTGGTTTTGTCTGTGCAAAAGCTTTTTAATTTAATGTAATCAAAATTATCTAATTTGTTTTTAATGATGTTCTCCATCTCTTCCTTGATCATAAACTGCTTCCTTTTCCATAGATCTTACAGGTGAACTATTCTTTGATTGTTTGCTTATAATATTGTCTTTTTTATGTCTAAATCCTGTATCCATTTTGATCTTATCTTGTGTGAGGGTGTGAGGTGTTGGTCTAATCTAAGTTTCTTCTATACTAACTTCTAATTTTCCCAAGAATTTTTAATGAAGAGAGAGTTTTTTTTCCCAATAGCTGGACTCTTCGGGTTTATCAAAAAGCAGATTACTATAATCATTTCCTGCTATTGCACTTAGTCTATTCCACTGATCCATTGCTCTATTTCTTAGCCAATATCAGACAGTTTTGATGACTAATGCTTTATAATATAATTTTAGATCTGGTAAAGCTAAGTCACCTTCTTTTGCACTTTTTTTCATTGAGTCCCTGGAAATTCTTGACTTTTTATTTCTCCATATGAATTTACTTTACAACTTTTTCTAACTCATTAAAGTAATTTTTTGGAATTTTTATTGGTAGGGCACTAAACAAGTAGTTTAATTTTGGTAGAATTGTCATTTTTATTATATTAGCTCAGCCTATTCATGAGCAGTTGATGTTTGACTAGTTATTTAAATCTGATTTTATTTGTGTGAGAAGTGTTTTGTAATTGTTTTCAAAAAGTTTTTGAGTCTGCCTTGGCAGATAAACTCCCAGGTATTTTATATTGTTTGAGGTTACTTTGAATGGGACTTCTTTTTCTAGCTCTTTCTGCTGTATCTTGTTAGTCATATATAGAAATTCAATCAACATTTATTAAGTGACTACTATGTGCCAGACACCACCAGGTTCTGGAACTACAGAGAGGATTCTTTTGGGAAGTAGTAATCTCTTAAATGTATTTATGTGTTACTGAAATTGTGAAATTCCACTGTAAACATTTGTTGAATGTTTGTTAAAATTTTTTTGTGTGCATGTGTTTTTTTGTTTTTTAAAAAAATAGATTTTGTGAAAAGAGAAAAACAGGGGAAATATATTTTTATACTGAAAGTTATGCCAGCCAATTAAATAATACCTATGTTTAATATATGCACCAAATGGCACAGTATCTAAATATGCAAAAAAGAAGAATTATAAGGTATAATATTACAATAGGGAGGGATTTTGTTGTTTTTCCTTTAAAATTTAATTTATTTTTAACATAATTAAAAAAAAATTGAGTTTCAAGTTTTCTCCCTCCAATCTTTTCCCAACACATTGAGGTCAGTTATAAGTGTGAAGATATGCAAAACATTTTCATATTAGCCATGTTACAGAAAATCAAAATGAAAAAACATAAAGAAAATTTCAAAAATATATTTCAGTTTATACTCAAAGTTCATCAGTTCTTTCTCTGGAGGCAGATAGCATTTTTCATTATGAGCCCTTTGGAATTGTCTTGTATCACTGAATAGGTCAGCTAAATCATTCACAGTTGATCACTGTTTTAGTCTTGTTACTGTATACAGCGTTCTCCTGGTTCTGCTCACTTCACTTTGCATCAGTTCATCTAAGTCTTCCCAGGTTTTTCTGAAAACTTCATGCTTATAATTTCTTGTAGCACAAAAATATTTCATCACAATCATAAACCAAAACTTGTTTAGCCATTTCCCAATTGATGATCATTCCCTTAATTTTCAATTATTTGCTACTGCAAAAAGTACTGCTGCAGATATTTTTTACATATAGGTTCTTTCCTTTCTCTTTGATCACTTTGGGATACAGATTGAACAGTGACAAAAATTTTTAATAAGGACAAAATAGAGATGAGCTAAATTTCAGCGACAACACATCTTATTCTCCGATCTTAATCTGATCTACTACTTTAGGGAAAAGGACTTCTTAAACTTTAAATATAAAATGTAAACTTTAATACAAAGTTAATAAAAAAGTGAATTGTTAGAATCCTTATAGATCCCAGGGGACCTACTTGTTTGGAAGAAAGGAAAATTGAGGTTCATAGAAAGAAAGCAACTACAGGATTTCCCAATGAACTAATGGCAAAAATAAACATTAGGACTTTATGTTCATTGGCTCATTCAAAAAAGAGGGAAATTTTGTCCTATTTTCAGAGGCTCCCTTAGGAAGATATAGGAACTGGGCTTGTGATTTCATTGGGATAGGGAATTCCAAAGTGAGAAAACTCTCTCTACCAATTGTGGTTGGCAACTTCTCTGCAATTTATAATCTTTTTTTGTTTTTCAATTGATATTTTTTTAAGTTGTGACCCCATTTGGAGTTTTCTTGGGAAAGATACTACAGTGACTTGCCATTTCCTTCTCCAGCTCATTTTATAAATGAGAAAACCAAGACAAACAAGGTTAAGTGACTTGTCCAAGGTTACCCAGCTAGAAAGTATCTGAGGACAGATTTAAACTCAGAGAGATGATGAGTGTTCCTGACTTCAGGGCTGGCATTTTAACCACTGCCCCATCTAACCCAATTTATAATCCTAGAGTTGTCTTGAAAGCATAGAGAGGTTAAATAATTTGTCCTTGTTCCCAGAGTCAGTATGTGTTAAGAGGGGGGATTTGAATCCATATCATTTATTGTCAAAGATAGCTCCCAATCTACTCACCATGCTCTCTCTCTCTCTCCCTGCAAATGACATGGTTATGATGGATTCTCTTTGACCATGGTTGATTCTGTGGACTTTGATTATTGGTGGAGGTATAAGTTAGCTCACATTTATTAAGCTCCTACTATTTTCCAGTCACTGTGCTGAATACTGAAGATACAACGAAGGGCAGAAAAACATTCTCTTCTTTCAAGGAGCTCATAGTTTAATGAGGTAGACTACACATAGACAACTATGTACAAATTAACCCTTAGCACATAGTAGGCTCTTAATAAGGGCTTATTGATTAATTAAAATAAAATAAAGACAGGATAAACTGGTAGTAGTTTTAGAAGAAGCAGGAAAGGGGAATGATGAGATAAGTTGATATAAATATACATTTGCATTTTTTGTCTGTTTAAGTATATATAATCTTTAGGATCAACCCCAAGCTTGGGTTATCATCCTTAAGAACATAGGATCATTATATCTAGACATAGGATCATTAGTGCTCAAAGAAAACTTGAAGAGTTCTCAAAACATGGCCAAGAATCCTTGAGATCCTTTCAGGGGACATTTCAAAGCTATTTTTATAATAATTATAAAACCTTTTAATTTCTAATATGGTAAATATCAAGAGATATACCTCACATAGAAAGATACTCTTTGGGGTATCCTCCCCAATTTTTAAGACTGTAAATGGGCTGTGACACCAAAAAGTTAGAGAACTGTTGATCTAGCCTATCCCATTTATATTATAGATGAGGAAAAGAAAGATGAAGATTGACTAAGCTCAGTCACCTTATCTGGAGCCTAGCTCTTCTTAATGTCCAATATTCTCTTCTTTATATTACATGTGGAAGTGATTGAATGTCTATCTATCTAATCCACCTGTGAATTTTTTAAAGTGTATTTAACCCCAGGATGTATCTTGTTTGCTAATGGCTAGTAATAGTTAGTATTTATTTTTCCCACCTGGCTGCACTCATCTTGGACTTCTTTGACTTCTCTCTCATTCTTCCATGCTGGGTACCTTCTTCCCCATCTCCTCCCCCTTTAAATTTTCTGTGGTTTTTCCCATTACATTATAAAATTCTATATTTACATCCTCAAGATGTTGTAGTGGATAGAGCACCAGCCTTGGAGTCAGGAGGACCTGAGTTCTAGTTTGACTTCAGATACTTCCTAGCTGTGTGACCTTGGGGAAGTCACCTGATTATCTCACATTCAGGGCTATCTACAGTCAATCTGATTCATATCTGGCCACTGGACCAGATGGCTCCAGGAGGAGAAAGTGAGACTGATGACTTAGCACAGCACCCTCTCAAATTCAAATCACTTGCTTGTTATGGCATCACCTCCCTGATGTCATGGTCTTCTTTGAGAATGAAGGACTAATATCAACCTCAATGCTTATAAGACCTAACTTAAAATGGTGATCATTCTTTATATAGTGTTTTAAAGCCCTTTACAAATATTATCCCATTTGATACAACAACCATGGGTGCTTTTATTTACCCCTACTTTACAGAGGAGGAAATGGAGATAGGCAGTAGTTATGTGACTTGCCTAAAGTCAAACAGCTAGGAAGTATCTGAGGTCACATTTGAACTCAGGTCTTCCTAACTCCAGACCCAGAACTTTAACCTCTGGGTCACCTAGCTGCCTCTCTAAAGTGGGAATCCTGTCTGAATTTTCTATGTTGATTGGGGCCACCATTCTTGTAGTCACCCACACTGGGAATCTCAGATCCAGTTTGACTCCTTCCTCACTTTGTCTTTCATAACCCACTCATGGCCATGATGACCGAGTCCTCTCTAATTTTCCTTTGCTCTAAGGCTAATATTCATCTCCTTCATTTCCACTCCTTTTCCAGAGACTACAGTATTGCCATAGTAGTTCTCTCTCTCCTCCTAAAATCAATGGATTTAGAGGCAGAGGACCAGGTTTCAAATATACCTGTGTGACCTTGGACAAATTACTTAACTTCTTGGGCTTTAATTCCCTCATCTATAAAATAAAGGGGCTGGGTTCAATTGTTTATAACGACACTTCAGGCACTAAATCCTTGACCCTCTAGTCCTACATATCACTGCCAGTCTAATTGTCAGAAAACTTGTGGTCACATTTCACATTTCCTTATATTATTATATACAGTTGAATTATTCTGTATTTAAATCTTGTCTCCCTGATCAAAATATTCCTTCTTTGAGATCTGGTATCATGATTTATGGTTTCTTTGTATTTCCCACAGCATCTAATGCAGACTTGACTTCAACCACCATGGTCCACTCAGTGTTGTATTAGACCTATAAAGAGCCTTCCCTGATTGGTGGATCAGAGAATCTGGATTTGAATCCTGAAACTGATGCTTACTCCATGGATGACATTTGGATCATTTAGCCTTTTAATGTAATAATAAAGATCATAATCTTTTAATGTCTTGTTTTTCCTATCTGTAAAGTGAGAGGGTTGTACCAGATTATATATAAGCTTCCTTCTAGCCCTATTTTTATGGTTCCCCATTGTTTAACAAATACATATTCAAAGAATAATTTTTGCAATGATTTCTAGAAAAAAAGATTCCAGGGGCAAAAGAATAAGGGCAGTTAATTTTCTCAGAAAAATTTCTAGCTGGAGGCAGAAAACATTAATGTAAAGCAGAGATGTCACACCCATTGTCTACAACACTCCTGGGGGCTGGTCAAACCAGATGAAAATGTAATTGGGAAATATTGAACAAAATAAACAAAATACAATAAAATATGAATGACATTACACTTTAAAACTAAGACAATGTGCAACCCACAGGGGTCCTTATGACTGACCAATTTGTATTATAATTTGACACCAGTGGTGAAAAATATTATTAATTTTATGTGAAAGTTAGTGAAAATTTATATAGCATTTATCATATATCAGATGTTGTGCTAAGTACTTTACAAATCTGATTTGATTTGAGCAACAACCCTGTGAGGGTGGTGCTGTTATTATCTCCATTTTAAAGTTGAGGAAGTAGAGGCAGACATTAGTTAAGTGACTTGACCAGGGTCATACAGTTTTCTAAATTTGAACCTAAATCTTGACTCTAGGTCTGTGCTCTAGCCACCATGCTACCTACCTGCCTTAGTGAAGGGAAATGTAAATGGAGCCCCTGAAGTCATGGCAAAGTGGAAGCAGTACTAGATTTAGAACTAGGAAATCTGGTTTTCAATCCCTTGCATCTGCCACTTATTATGTGTGTGATTTTGGTTGTTACATTAATCTTTTTGCTAAAATAAGGGCACTGGACTAAGATGATCTTTCAGGGTCCCTAATATCACTAAATCCTACCTGCTTAGGCAGACATCCAGGGTCTGAGAATGAAAATATTATAGAGACATTGATTAGTAGTATTGCAGTCTTCAAAAAAGATAATTTTCCAACTGCTTTGGTACCCAAAATTGACTCACTGAGGTTTGCAAAACCCTTTGTTAAATAAAAGCTTAGAATGTGAGATTTGGAGTTGGGAAGGGAAGACACAAATATTTATTAAGTATTTACTGTGAGCCAGGTACATGCTAAGCCCCTTGCAAGTATTTTCTCATCTGATCCTCACACTAACCTTGTGCAGTTGGTGCCATTATTATAGATGAGGTACTGAAGCAGAGAGACTTGCCCAGGGTCACACAAGTTAGTAAGTGTCTGAAACTGAATTTAAATCCAGGTTTTCCTGTCTTTCAAGTCAAGGGTTGCATACATTGCCCACATCTGCCCCAGGTCAGCCTGGACTCAAATCATAACTCTAATGCTTCCAAGTGAGGTGACCCTGGTACATCACTTGTCCTCTTTGCCTCTAAATTCACGATATTTTCAAACAGAGATATGAGTCTCCTAGTGATTGAGTTTCCAGGCAACCTCACCTTGGACCAGTTTACTTGGGTCTCATAATGCCTGCCTAGGGAACAGAGGGAAAGTCCCTTTCACTTCAGGTCTTCAAGCAAAAACTAGATGACCACTGGTTGGTCATATGGTTGCAGAGGTTCTTATTCAACTGCACCACTGAGATCCTTGCAACTCAAATTTCATTACTATAACATCCCAGTTACTTTTGTTGCATGAGGAAATATTGTGATCTTAAATATTTAGTGGGGTGATGCTTGTTCGAAACTTGAAGTGTACCTTATAAGGAATAGAATGTAAATGTAGACAATCAGCATTTAGAAATGTGCCAGGAATATGTAGTAAACCATCTCTGATATACAACAATGACATGTTTGACCCATCATCAGTTTTACAGAACTTAGAGTTGTGTTTCCAGAATGAGTATCTATGACCCAGTCTCTCTTGTCATCAAAAGTGAACATCTACAAGGCAGTTGATCAATTATTTCAGGGGAAGGGACAATTGGGTCATAAAGGTAATCTTTTAGGGTTGCAACCAAGCACAGCTCACTGTTCACTTATGGTTGAATCTATGACCTTCATAACATCAGCCCAGTTATTCTGTCTCAATAATAACTAACTCCTGTTTTCTAAAGGAGATTATTGTCAAAGACCATAAGGATTAGCAAGTAATAACTAGAACTGCTATATAAATTCTGGAATAAATGTTTGTTGAATGAATGCCTTAATTAATTTAATAAGGGTGGTGGGTCAGAGTTCAAAAATAAGTCTTATTCATCAATTCAACTGACGTATGAAAAGGAAGATGTGAGCCAAAGCTGGAGGATAATCACATTTAAATCCTTCAAAAAAGCAAAATTGTACAAAATTGTTTTTATTAATTTTCCCCAAGGAAAAACAATAGTACCTCTCAGGTGCAGAGATTAAAAGTCAAGCTCTCCCTTCTCTCTCTAAAAGTAATAAGAAAACAAATCCTTGGAGTGGGGTCAGGGGAGGGAAATCTTAGCACTTATTCCACAAAACACATTGAAGACATTCAGCTTTGTATTGTTAGTATACTAGTTATTCTAGTTATACTTAGTTATTCTAGTTAGGTGTTACTTAGTCGCTAGATGAAATGAGGAGACTTGTTAAGAAAGAGACCAGGCCCACCTCTCAATTTTAGGGATTGTTGATGTTTTTCTGAAGTCCTCCTTTTTTCCATCTTCCTTTTCCTTTTTCTTTTCTTCTTCCTCCCCTTCTTCCACTTACTCTTCTCTTGGTTAAAGGCACTTTACCAAGTTGCTTTTCAGAGTAGGCATACCAATTCACAAATCTAACAATATTAGATTGATTTGTCTATTTTTCTTGACTTCCTTCAACATTTGTCATTTTCTTTCTTTTGTCAACTTTGTCAATATGTGGGGGGGTGGGGTGGGATGAGGGGGAGGTCTCAGAGTTGCTTTAAACTTTCCTGTCTTTAGTCATTTGAAGCATTTCTTCATGGAGACATTTTACTACTGAATTTCTTCCTTAGAAAACTTTTGTTTCTTATCTTTAGACTACTTATGAATTGTGAAATGGGTCTTATTTTCATGAATTTGAATCAGTTCCTTATATAACTTAGAAATGAAACTGTTATAAGTAAAACTTGCTGACACTGCAAAAGTTCCCCCCCCTCCATTATTTATTTTCCTTCTAACATTAGTTTCATTGGTTTTGTTTGTACAAAAGCTTTTTAATTTATGTCATCAAAATTCATTTTACCCACAGAACTCTCTATCCCTTGTTTAATCCATTTTTTATCCATTGTTTATCCCTTGTTTAATCTATGTTTATACATTGATCTGACAGATCATTTCTTCCATTTTTCTCTAACTTGTTTATGATGTTAAGGTAACATCAAGACTAACAAAGATAGAAAGATTCATAGAAGGTAAAAGTGACAATTTTGGTTATATAAAGTTAAAACACTTTTTCACAAACAAAACCAAGTCAAGAATATTGGGAAGCATATGGAAAAAGATTCAAAAATTTCTCTGAAAAAGGTCTCATTTCTAAGATTATAGGGAACTAATTAAAATTTATAAAACCATGGACCACTCTTAAACTGATAAATGGTGAAAGGATATGAAGTCACTTTTCAGCAGAAAAAATCCAAGGTATCAATATACACATGGAAAAAAAATGCTCTATAGCAGTAAAAATAGAGAAATATCAATTTAAACAACTCAGAGGTTCTACTTCACACCCCTCAAATTGGTAAAGTTGATAAAAAAGAAAATTGCAAATGTTGGAGGAGCTGTAGAAAAGCAGATATATTAATGTCATTGGAATTAATGTTATTGTCCAGCCATTCTGGAAAGCAATTTGGAACTATGCCCACAAAGCTATTAAATTGTATCTATCTTTTGACCCAAATCTTTGTGATCTCATTCAGGGTTTTCTTGGCATTTTCTTCTCTGGTTCATTTTATAGATGAGAAAACCAGGGCAAACAGGATTAAGTGACTTGCCCAGCATCCTGCATCTAGTTTCAATCTGATGGTTCTCTAGATAGAGAAATCATGAACTCAGTGCAAATCAACACATTTTTTTAAATATTACCAAGTCAAGAATTTGTTTTGTTGATCATACATGTTTTCAATGAAGTTTATTTTTCTTGTTTTCTCAGTGAGGGATGAGGAGAGGTGAGAGTAAGAGAATATATTTTATTTAAATATTTCTAAAAATGGTGCCATACTTTTTGTATGTCATGTATGCATTTGTTGCTTATCTTGTTATATGTTGTGAGGTATTGGACTATACCTAATTTCTTCCTTACTGTTTTTCAATTTTCCCAACAGTTTTTGCCAGATAGTAAGTTCTACATCAATAGTTCATATCTTGTGTTTATCAAACTCTTGGGCTACTAGATCCTAGTGTTATTTATATTAATGTTATTATTAATTATTAATGATTTCATCAGGCCCCAAAACAGATCATAGTTCTGCTTGTACTTCAGAGATCTCCATGAGTTACTGTGTTCAGAAAATTCAATCTGTCGATGTGATCAGCCTCTCCAACTTAGGCTAATGCTTGGGTGACTGAAATTGAGTCCATTTCTAGGTTCATACTGTAAGTCTATTCACTTTGGTATAATATTTCAGAATTTATGCTTGCTTGGCATAATTTTTAGGACCCAATATTATTTCTACCACTCACATGTGGGATTAAAATGATAGTTACTACTCTATATAGGCAAGTAGGCCTATAGATGGATAGATAAATATGAAAACTGATAGAGTATTTAATTTAACATGTTCTAGAAACTGTACTAAGTGATAGGAGTAAAAATCTAAACAAGCAAGATATTTATTCCACTCAGGGAGTTTACATTCTGGTGGGTAAAGTCAATATATTAAAGGAAAATTAGAAAGTAGGAGGGGAGGGCAATGATTTAGAGCTGTGGTAAGGAAGTGAGGTGGAGTCCAGACAAGATAAGGCAAAAACTTACTTTTCCCTTCCAGCATTATGTTCTGTGATTTTATGATTTCTTCAGGGCCCAGAACTCCTGTTGACTTTGATGTCTCCTACAAAATAGTATCATGGGAGCCTTATCTCCTATTATTCCTTTACAACAACCATCACTGTCAGCCATTCTAATCTATAAGAAAACACCAGTTCACCTTTTGCTTTAGAACTCAGCTCTTTAAGGTTTGCGTTCACTCTTCAAATGGGTATTCTGTCTCTCCTATTCAACTGATAAAAGACATTTTACAAGAGCCAGTTCATGACTCCTTTCCACAAAGTTTCAATGCCCACATGGTTCTCATCCTTCTTTTAGCAATTAGAGCAGAGCTTTCCAGCATTTTTCAATTCCTATGCCCTGCTGGCTTTCAGCAAATCTTCCAATTTGCTGCCCCCTCCTATTCAATGTAAAAGAAAAAAAAATTGTAGAGTTGATGGTACATAAGAAATAAAAAACTTAATTTTTAACAAGAAAACTTTATTTGTTAATTTAGGTTTCACAAAGTGGTTAAATGTTTACCAGAACACAGTTTCAAAAGATAGTGAGATTCCTGATTTTGTTTACTGTCCACCAACATCTTTGTTCTCAGTTTAGTTTTTGAAAGAGATAATCACATATCACATCTAGCCTCCAATTTGTTTCTTGCTTTGGATCTGATTGAGAATGGGACAGAAAATTCTAATTCACGGAAATAAATTGTCATTAATGGAACTTAAGCCTTGGGAGACTATTTTATAATTATTGTAGAGTTCAACTAGTTTTCTTTCTCTAAGTAATTGTCATTGACTTTCTCTAGCTCAAAATGAAGTTTTTTATATCCAAATCCCATGCATTGGGTTTTGGACAGTAGGAATTATTACTTCAACTGCCTTTCTGAATTGTTTAATCACACCCCTGCCTTATCACCAGTCTTATCTACAAATTTTTTCAGTATTACTTTTGGGATGTTTCAGTAGTATAATATAGTTATTTACCAAATATTCTCTGTACCTTCTTAAGAAGCTTCTCATACCTTCTAGGAGTATATGTACCCCTGGTTGGAAACTCCTGTATTAGTGAGTTTATAGTCTGTAATTTTTCTTTAACTTCTATCTTATATTACCAGTTATCTTTTTCTGTCCATCTCCCAATTAGATCTCAAACTCTTTGAGAATGAGGACCATGTGATGCTCTGATATATTCAATTGGCAATACACATATATTTGAGATTATTTACTCTACTTTTTTATTTTATATTTTTTCTAATTTCATGACTTGCCCAATGTCACACAGCTAGATAATTATTATGTGTCTAAGATCCAATTTTAACTCAAGTCCATCCTGACTCCAGTGCCCATGCTCTATCCACTGTGCCACCTAGCTGTCCCGCATATATTTGTTGTTGATGAGGATGATGGTGAAGGACTGTGACCACAGTGTTGAGACTATTGGTGAATGCTGTATATAGCAGATGAAGAAGAGCTAAAATTTTCCTTGGAGAGACATTAAGTTGAAACAAGTAAAATGGAGTCCCAAGTCATTGAATTCACTATGGGAGCAACTTAAATTCCCCTATTTCTCATCTAGATCACTTCTCTTCTATCCAAGACTGGCTCTAGCCAAGGGTTTGTGCTGTGGGATTCTTGTGTGTTGTAATCAGCTACAGATGATGATGATGTCTGTTTGTCCTTTGTTCTAGAAGAAGACCATGATATCAGGGAGGAGATATCATGACAGGAACACAAATTGGATTTGAGTGAGGGGTTGCTGTGCCAGGTCACCAGCCTCACTTTCTCCTCCAGAGTCAACTGGGTCCAGTGACCAGATAGAAATCTTGATGATTGGAGATGGCCTTGGATATGAGGCAATCAGGGTTAAGTGACTTGTCCCAAGTCACATAGCTAATAAATATCAAGTGGAGTCTGGTTTTGAACTCCTTTCCCTGATTCCAAGGCTAGTGCTCTATCAACTATACCATCCAGCTGCCCCTTAATCAGCTACTAAGGTAATAAAGTCAACATGACTTTAGGGTCAAAGATCAGAAATCCTGAATTTTCAACCCAGTGGAAACAGTACTAGATTGAGATTTTAGAGAACTTGAATCTTTGATGTCCAGACAACTTTGAATAAATCACTTAACCTTTCTCTGCCTCAGTTTCCTCATATGTAAAATAAGGGAGTTAGACTAGATGACTCCTGAGTTCCTTCCTAACTCTTAAATTCCAGTTCTCCCATCAACTCACTCAAAGGATGCTAGAGAAAGTGATATTTAAGTCATCTTCTAGTTCCTGGATTCTAAGATCCAATGACTTTGAGCAAATTCCTTTATCTAATAAGTCTTGGTTTCCTTATTTGTCAAATGGGAGGGCTATTATGAAAACCAAAGGAGATAACAGGAGGGGATTGAACATGTGATTTCTTTAGTGTAGAAAATTCCCTTGAAGAAAGTAGGTGAGAAATTTGCTTTGAAGATGTACTTCTAGGTAATT
Organism: Macrotis lagotis; assembly: GCF_037893015.1. Classification (NCBI taxonomy): domain Eukaryota; kingdom Metazoa; phylum Chordata; class Mammalia; order Peramelemorphia; family Peramelidae; genus Macrotis; species Macrotis lagotis. Next base: position 608,479,556 of record NC_133658.1, read on the forward strand.
TATAGTTTTCAAGACCTTTCTGAGTCATCAAGAGGTTAAATGACTTGCCAGAGTCAATATATATATATATATATATACATATATATATATATGTATATATATATATATATATATATATATATGGAGAAGACTTGAGGAGTCAGGTTTACTATTCACTGCTTCTTGCTTTATAAATTTACAAAAACAACAAACCACCTGTTTTTTTAAAAGAGATGATCATAATCACTTTCTCTTGAGGTCTTTAGTAAAAAAGGCTATTTGTTTGGGTTTGTTTAGATCTCCTTTTGCTGGAAGCCAAGACAGTATTTAGATTGCCTTACCTTTTTGGGTGCTTCTTATCTGATGAGCCTAAAAGGAAGTGAATAAACACCTGTGTCCAGGCACTGTGCTAAGCACTTGATTCTTACAACAACCCTGGGAAGTAGGGACTAGTAAGGACTATTATTATCTCCATCTTATGGTTGAGGAAACAGAAGACAAGTGACATGCCCAGAGTGTCTAAGACTGGATTTGAACTAAGGTCTTCTGACAGCTCAGTGCTCTATCCACTGTGCCATCAGCTGCCTCTGATTAGGTAGTTTTAAGGGATGATTCTGAAGGACCCTGTCTCATTTCCTCTCCTTCAGTTAGTGCCTTAAACCAATTTTCAAATCTAAATAAATAGCTCATGACAACTAACACCTCACATTTAAAGAACACCTTTATAAAGCATCTTCCCCTCTATTTTCTCAATTCTTCTTCACAACAACCTTGTGAGATGAGCAAAAGTGGACATTATTACCCCTATTTTACAGATGAGGAATTTGAGACTCAGGAAAAATGACTTGCCTAAGGTTATTTATTCAACAAACATTGAACAAGTACTTTCTAGGAATGTACTGTACTGTACTATAAGAACTCAGTACTGTGCTGAGCCCTGAGTATATATGTGTGTATGCACACTATATACATACATATAAATATACTCATAATTTAATATATGACATATGGAATATACATACATATAATATATATAACAAAATAAAAATTTTCAATTTTGTTCAAGGTTAAATAGCTACTTAGTAGTTTAGGACTGTGATGACAAATTCAAATAAAAGCAGGGACCTATATCTATACATAGGGATCATAAGGATGCCCACTGGCTGCATACTGACTTGGTTTTAAAATATAATAATATATATGATCCACTATATTTTTATTAATTTTGCTAAATATTTTCCAGTTACATTTTAATTGGTTCCACTGGTATATTGTGACCCACATGCTGCCCAGGTCATGTTTGACATGACCGGATTCAGGGAAATCTAGATCTTAGGTCTTCTAACTCTCAGTGGAGTTCATGTGTCACTATGCCATATATGAGCCAAGGGAAACAATTTTATTCTTTCCTTGTTGTTCTGTTCCTTTGCCAGAGTTCTCTACCATCCCTGGATGCCTAAGGCAGGTGAGTTTTAGTGCATTCAGGAGCTTGGGTGTGTTGAATATTAACCAGCTCTGCATTGAGTTGATCAATATTTAAACACAATTAAAGGGGAGGGAGGTTATCAAGAAAGTTCTTATCAGTGGGGAGCAGCTATTGAAATATCTGATGACCAGACTGATTCTGACAAAGGGTGTAGGGGAAATATTTGTGTATACATGGAGGGGAGGAGAGATAGAAATGGCATTCATTTGTTCATTCAACAAATATTTATTCAGCAATGACTATGTGCCTAGCCCATTGCTAAGGGGGGGAAGGGGGTCCAAAAAAAGCTCAAGAGTCCTGCTCTCAAGCTGCTTCAAGTCTCTTTAAGGAGAAGAGATATAGTTTCATGAAAATTTCAATATCAAGGCAAAGCAATGAATGACTGCCAAATGCATTTTTTTACCACACTCACCAAAAAATGCTACCAAAGTTCACAGACAGAAGAATTCATTATGGGGATGGTCAGAAATGGTTCAGTTGAAAAGGTGAGACTTGATCTAAACCTTGAAGAATGAGTGAGATGAAGGTATGTCACAGAACTAGCTATGAATCAATAGCTCTATGAGGCCCCTCAAATTGCAATCAAGGAAGCTGAGTGACTAGATAAATTCCCCAAAGTCAGTAATTTAGAGGAAGGGGGTAGAAAATAGCATGAGTAATGGGAATGAGGATCATGAACTTGGTAAATAATTGATGACTTCGATTAGTTTTACTACAAAATAGGTTGATATCATCGAGTGGTAAGAAATAGGGATATTGGGACTAAATTATGGAAGACCTTGAATGCCAGAATGAGGAATTTGGACTTTTATTCTATAGTCAATGAAAAGTTATTGAAAGGCAATGTGTGAACACTGGAGAGACTTGGTAATCAGTCAAAGGATGAATTTGAAGTTAGCCAACTGAAAGAATACTGTGACCTTTGGTATGCTAGACAAGATAAGTGAATAGAGTCTCTTCCTACCTGAAGAGATTATCATCTATAAAATTCTGAAGTTAAAGTCACTTGTTATAACCCTAGTCAAATTCCTTTCCTTTGCTTAATCTTGTTTAATTTCTTTTAAAATTTCATTTCTTTTATTTTTAATTTATGCAATAAAACAAGCATTCCTATAATTCAGTATAATTAAAAAAGATGACTGCATATGAAACTGCAAATCTATTATGTGCAACTTGCTATAAGTTTTATTTTTTATTTTTAAAAAATATTTTATTTGTTTTCCAATTATATACAGTAGTAGTTTCTACCTATCATTTTTGGTAAGGTTTGAATTTTACACTTTCCCCCCCATCCTCCCTTCCCTCCTCCCATCCCCCACTACAGAAAGCAGTCTGATAATCTTTACATTGTTTCCATTGATCGAAATTGAATATGTTGAGGGAAAAATCATATCCTTGAGGAGAAAATAAAATATTAGAGATAGCAAAATTATGCTGTACATAAGATACTTTCTTTTTTTAAATTGAAGGTAATAGACTTTGGTCTTTGTTTAAACTCCACAGTTCTTTCTCTAGATACAGATGGTATTCTCCTTCGCAGGTACTCTAAAATTATCCCTGATTATTGCATTGATGGAATGAGCAAGTCCCATTAAGGTTGATTATCACCCCTATGTTGCTGTTAGGGTGTACAATGTTGTTCTGTCTCAGCTTCTCTCACCCAACACCAGTTCATGCAAGTCTTACCAGGCTTCTCTGAAATTCCAGCCCTCCTGGTTTCTGAGAATCTTTTTTTTTTTTTTAGGTTTTTGCAAGCCAATGGGGTTAAGTGGCTTGCCCAAGGCCACACAGCTAGGTAATTATTAAGTGTCTGAGGCTGGATTTGAACTCAGTCCTCCTGACTCCAAGGCTGGTGCTTTATCTATTGCACCACCTAGCTGCCCCACCTCATGGTTTCTAATAGAACAATAGTGTTCCATAACATACTTATACCATAATTTGTTCAGCCATTTTCCAGTTTATGGATATTCACTCGATTTCCAATTCTTTGCTACCACAAACAGAGCTGCTGTGAATATTTCAGTACAAGTGATGTTTTTACCTTTTTTCATGATCTCTTCAGGGTATAGACCCAGTAGTGGTATTGCAGGATCAAAGGGTATGCACATTTTTATTGCCCTCTGGGCATAATTCCAAATTGCTCTCCAGAAAGGTTGGATGAGTTCACAGCTCCACCAACAATGTATTACTGTCCCAGATTTCCCACATTCCTTCCAACATTGAACATTGTCTTTTCTGGTCATACTACCCAGTCTTATAGGTGTGAAATGGTACTTTCGTTGCTATTACTTTTAAATAAAAAATGAAATTATCATATGCATTTCTATTTTTTTCCTTTTTTCTTTTCTTCCCCTCCCTCCATTCTAGAAATGGTTACTCTTAGACACAAATGTATACAGACTTCTATTTCTTAGTTCTTTCTCTGGATGATGATAGCACCTTTCTTTATATGTTCTTTATTTTTCATTTGGATATTTATAATAGTCAAAATGACATTTACTCAATACTGCTATTACTGTATATAACATTCATAGCAGCTCTTTTTAGTAGTGGCAAAGAATTGGAAATTGAGGGGATGTTCATCAATTGGGGAATGGCTAAACAAATTGTGGTATATCTATGTGATGCAATGTTATTATTCTATACGATATCATGAGGCAAAGAATTTCAGAAAAGTCTGGAAAGACTTGCATGAATTGATGCTGAGTGAGATGAGCAGAACCAGAAGAACATTATATATCTTAATAACAATATGGGGTGATGTTCAATCCTGATGGATTTGCTCACTCCTCAGTGCAATGATCAGGGATAATTTTGGGGGGGGTCTATAATGGAGATTGCCATTTGTATCCAGAGAAGGAACTATGGAGTTTGAATGAAGACCAAAGATCATTATCTTCAGTTTTTAAAAGTTGTCATATGTATTGTGTAATTTTGCTATCTCTAATATTTTCTTTCTTCCTTTTGGTTTTCTCTCAACACATTCAACTTAGATCTATGTGTATCATTGAAACAAGTGTAAGGACTGTATCAGATTGTCTTCTGTTAGTGGGGAGGGTTGGGAGGGAGTGAGGGAGAAAAAAAATTTGTAAAATTCAAAAACATTCAAAAAAAGATTGGTAGAAATTTCCATTGTGTGTAATTGAAAAACAAACAAACTATATAATTTTTTTAAAAATAAAAAAATGTACTGTCCAAAGTTACCAGTGATCTCTTAATCCCATCATCTATGGAAAACCCTCAATTCTCCCTAAATCTATTGTCTTCCCTCTGTTTATTTTTCCCAATTTTCCCTTTGCATTTATTTGTTTACATATTATCCCTTTCATTAGATTGTAAGCTCCTATGGAGCAGAAATTGTCTTTTGCCTCCTTTTTTTATCCTCAGTGCTTGATACAAGTGACTAGCACATAGTAGCTGCTTAAGAAATGTTTATTGATTAAATTATAGTCTTTCCTTGTTTTTTAAATCAATTTTTAATGTTTTTTATTTTATTATTTTTTTTTAGGTTCTTTTTGTAAGGCAAATGGGGTTAAGCGGCTTGCCCAAGGCCACACAGTTAGGTAATTATTAAGTGTCTGAGACCGGATTTGAACCCAGGTACTACTGACTCCAGGGCTGGTGCTTTATCCATTACACCAACTAGCTGCCCCTAATGTTCTTTTTTTAAAAAATCTTTTGAATTCCAAATTCTCTCTACCTTCCACCCCTTCCCACACTCACAGAAAATACAGGCAATATGATATCAATTATATATGTAAAATGATGCAAACCACATTTTTATATAGCCATATCACAAAAAAGACAAAGTAAATAAAGTAAAAAATTATTCTTTAGTTTATGCTCAGTTTATCAGTTCTCTACCTCTGAATGTGGATAACATTTTTTTCCATTATGAGTCCTTTGCAATTGTCTCAGTCCATTGTATTATCAGAGCAGTTAAGTCTTTCACAATTGATCATCATTACAATTTTGCTATCACTGTGCACAATGATCTTCCAGTTCTTCTCATTTCACTTTGCATCAGTTCATCTAAGTTGTCCCTTGCTTTTCTGAAACCATTCCCCTCCTTGTTTCTTATAACACACACAATAGTATTCCATCATGATCCCATGCAACATCTTGTTTAACTATTCCCCAACTGATGAGCCTCTTCTTAATTTTCAATTCTTTATCACCACAAAAGAGCTACTATAAATATTTTTGCATATATATGTGTACATATATTATATGTACACACATTATAAGTATATATATATATATATATATATATATACATATGTAATAGATATATTCTTTTCCTTATTTTAAAAAAATCTCTGTGGGATACAGAAGGTAGATCTTCTTTCTGATGATTATCTCTTATTCATCCTGTATATAGTTTTGTGTGTACATAATTGTTTTCTCTCCCATTAGGTTGTGAGTTCCTTGAAAATAGGGACTGTCTTTTACCTTTCTTTGTATCTTTAATACTTAGCCTGGCACACATTAGGTATTTGTTGCTGGTGTTTTTTTAGTCTTGTCTGATTCTGGGGTTTTCTTGGCAAAGATATTAGAATCATTTGCTATTTTTATTCTCCAGTTTATTTTAAGGAAACTGAGGCAAAGTTAAATGACTTACCCAGGGCCATACAGCTAGTTAAGTGTCTTGAGTCTAGATTTGAACTCAGATCTTGCTAATTCCAGGTCCAATGCTCTATCCACTATCTATAAATCAGTCATTTATTTAGTAAACAAAAATGTTCTAAGCCATGTCTAAGCCAAGGAGGGATAAAAAGAAAGGCAAAAAACATGATCCATGTCCTCAAGGAACTCATATCCCTAAAGGAAAAGTCAACAAGCAAACAGCTATGTCCACACAAGTTAGGAACAGTATAAATGGAAGATAATCTGTCAAGAAAGAAGTGAAGGGAAATGACCAGGAAAGGCTTCCTATAGCAGGTAGTGCTGTTTGTCCTTCATTTTTGAAGAGGACCAATGACATCATGAGGTGATGTCTTGACTTGAAGGAAGCCAGGGAAACCAGAAGACAGAGATGAGGAGAGAGAGAGAGAGAGAGAGAGAGAGAGAGAGAGAGAGAGAGAGAGAGAGAGAGAGAGCATTCCAGGTTTGGTGAACAGTGAGGGGTATAGACATAGAATCCAGAGATGGAGTATTGTGTGTGAGAAACAGAAAGTCAGAGTAGCTAAATCAGAGAGTTCAGGGAGGAGAGTAAACTATAAACAAAGGTTGAATGGGGTCAGGCTGTGAAAGGTATTCTCTAAAAATAAATAGAGAATTTTTATATTTGATCTTTAAAGTAAAAGGGGGGGTGCAATTAGATGGTGCAATGGATAGAGCATCTGTCCTGGAGTTAGGAAGACCTAAATTCAACACTTAATACTTGGCTGTTTGACCTTGGGCAAGTCACTTAACTCCATTGCTCTGCAAAAAAAAACAACCCAATAACAACAAAAAAAAGTAAAAGGGAGCCTTAGGAATATCTTGAACAGTGTCTTAAAATATATTTATTGACTTTACTAAGAGGAGAATGACTTTCACTTAAAGATGAATTGCCAATCTGAATAGGAGGACAGTTTTAGCACCAGAAAATCAAGGTTCTGACTTCTCCACTTCCATCCTCTGTTCAACTCCCTAAGGTAACTGAAAGTAGCAATCACTTCATCTCTTGAGTCCCTCCTCAGCTCCTCCATGTTGGACATGTTGTTGGTGTCTAAGATGTACTTGTTGAATTGAATAGAATAACAAAAATTTACAGATATTCAGAAGTGGAAGGGATCTTAGAACTAACCTTACTCTTTAGAATATAACAACCCTGTCCACTTTGTAAGCAGGACTCTGAAGGACAACCTCTTGATTGTGCTGCACTGTGGCTACAAATGCAACAAAAATTTAACTTCTGATTGACTGAGGGAATGCTGAGTTGGGATGCCATATATCTGTCTTTAGATGATCAGAGAAATTTGAGAGATGGTCATGAGAAGCAAACCTGAACTTTTGGATGGTCCAGGACCACAATATGTCCCTTGATTTCTAGTTTTGCAAACCCAGATAATGCTAAAAATGGACTCTCCTTGGTGAGATTGTTCTCATAGTAATAAGGACACATTTCTTCTTATATGCACAGCTCCAATACATCATGATCTTAAATAAGATTTTCCTTCAGGGTACCATTCATAAAATGAGCGAAGATGTTTCCTATAGTCATGGATATTGAGACCCAAAGACATGAAGTGACTTGCTCAAGTCACACAGGGATGAAGTAGCAGATCTGGGATAAAAACTAAGATATTTTGATTCTAAATTTAGGATTCTTTCCATTATACCAAGTATGGAGGGCACAGTGTTCCCCAGTCAGCCCTTTTAAAGAAGTGAAACCAGGGATGGATCACCCAGAAAACAGCAGATTTGACTTCAGAAAAAAAATGGAAAAGTCAAATGTGGGCAGAAAAAAAAATTGGCCCATGATTTCCTATGCATTATCATGGCCCTTTGTTTACAAAACAGGGCTGGGGGAACTGGAACCTTGCCAGGGGTTTGAAGGTAGGTCACACAAAGTGCTTATTATGAAGGAGCAAGCAAGAGTTTTTGTCTTATTTGTTGGTGCTTTGAAAAAGTTTTCCTCTCTAAAGTTTCCTCCCAGGAGGAAAGAAGGCAGAGGTGGTCCAGGTGAAATCATGCGAGCCTCTAAATTCAATTCACTAAGCATTTAATTAAGAATCTGCCACATTCCTAGCACTCTACCAGGCAACAGGGATACAAAGTCAAAGATGAAACAATCTTCATTGAGTTAACGGAGAGGGGGAAGGTTAAATAAATATACATACATATATATATATATATATATATATATATATGGCAGGGTAAATAAAAACAAAATATGTATGGAGCAACTTTGCAGGGTAGGAGGAGGTGTTACATAGAAATCCATCAGATCAGATAAAGTTTAAAAATCCTAAATCCAAGTGAATAAAGGTCCTTAACAATCAATTAGTAACTTCTACCTTTTAAAAAAATTTATTTTTTTTTAACAGAAAAAGAAACTGGGGGGAGGGAAAAACCAGGATGGCAGTGTGAGGGCAGGAATACTTGGAAACTCTTCCCCAAAAAGCTCCAAAAATTATAAAATTATAACACTAGTCAAATTTTAGAGGCCAGAACCCACAGAAAGACTGAGTAAAACAATTTCCCAGTCCAAGACAAATGGGTAGATGTGAGTAAGGTCATGGCTTACAGCCATGCTATGCTGAACCAAATCAGCTCCAACCCTGGGTCTGTGGGGGTGCCTGAGTCTGAGGCAGTGGGAGCAGTTTCTAGACTTCTTGACTTGGGGCTTGTCTGAAACAACTTGGAGGGTCTGTGGGAGAACTCTGTTTTACCAGATTGAGCACAGAGCCCAGGCCAGTGTTGACCTCAGGGCAGTCCCTCCATTGGAACCTGTGGAGCCACCCAGCAGCTGCTTCCAAAGCACTCAGCCCACAGATGGTGAGGGAGTCAGGGAAGACTTAGAGTCTTTTTCCTCACCCTGAGGCAGGACTATGTAGCTTTGCCCATGCTCAAATTTTGGCAGCCTGGATCCCCATACTGCCATGATGGAGCAGGGACCTTCTTCACAGCTACAGGGTAGAGGGCAGTGTCTGTGGCCATCCGCAGAACAGAGCAATCAGAGCCTCTCATAAGACCTTGAAGATATTAAGCTCCCTGGGGGGGGGGGTGTTATCCACCCCCCCCCCCCAAAAAAAAGCTTTGGAAGTGTAGTAAATCAATCATAGGCTGAGAAAATGAGCAAATAACAGAAAAAGAGGAATCTGACCCTTGAAAATTTCTTTGGTCCCAGGGATCAAAGTGTATACTCAGAAGATGACAAGGTCAAAGCTTCTATATCCATGGTCTTCAAGAAAAATAGGAATTGTTCTCAAGCTATGAAAGAGCTCAAAAAAAAAAAGACTTTGAAAAGCAACTAAGGGAGGTAGAGGGGAAAAATTGGGAAGACAACTGAGAGTGATGAAGGAAAATCATGAGAACCAAGTCAGCAACTTAGTGAAGGAGATACAAAATATTGAAGAAAATAACATATTAAAAGCCAGTTTAGGTCAAATGGAAAAAAAAAAACAGTCCAAAAGGTCAATGATGAGAAGAAAACCTTAAAAAGCAGGATTGGTCAGTTGTAAAAGGAGATAAAAAAGCTCTCTGAAGAAAATAACTCCTTCAAATGTAGAATGGAGCTAAAGGAAGCTGATGACTGCAAGAAATCAAGAAATAATAAAACAAAACCAAAAGAATGAAAAACTAAAAGAAAATGTGAAATATCTCATTGGAAAAACAACTGACCTGGAAAACAGATCCAGTAGAGATAATTTAAGACTTATATGGTTTCCTGAAAGTCATGACCAGGAAGAGCCTAGCATTTTTCTTTTCTTTTCTTTTCTTTTCTTTTCTTTTTTTTTTGCACAGATAAAACCAATGTAACCAAGATCAAAAGAAATATAGTAAATTGGGAAAAAATCTTTACAACTAATGATTTTGACAAAGGACTCATTTCTAAAATACACAGAGAACTGAGTCATATTTTTAAAACAAAAAGCCATTCCCCAATTGACAAATGGTCAAAGGATATGCAAAGGCAATTTACAGATGCGGAGATCAAAGCAATCCATAGCCATATGAAAAAATGCTCTAAATCATTAATTATTAGAGAAATGCAAATTAAAGCTTCTCTGAGGTACCACCTCATACCTCTCAAATTGGCCAATATGACCAGGAAGGATAATGATCATTGTTGGAAGGGTTGTGGAAAATCTGGGACACTATTACAATGTTGGTGGAGCTGTGAACTCATCCAACCCTTCTGCAGAGCTATTTGGAACTATGCCCAAAGGGCAACAAAAATGTGCATACCCTTTGACCAAGAAATACCACTACTGGGTCTATACCCTGGAGAGATGATGAAAAAGGGTAAAAACATTACTTGTACAAAAATATTTATAGCAGACCTGTTTGTGGTGGCAAAGAACTGGAAATCAAGTAAATGTCCTTCAATTGGGGAATGGCTTAGCAAACTGTGGTATATGTATATCATGGAAAACATGTATATCATGGAAAACCAGGAGGGATGGGAATTCAAGGAAGCCCGGAGGGATTTGCATGAACTGATGCTGAGTGAGATGAGCAGAACCAGAAAAACACTGTACACCCTAACAGCAACAAGGGGGTGATGTTCAAACTTGAAGGACTCGCTCATTCCATCAGTGCAACAATCAGGAACAATTTTGGGCTGTCTGCAAAGGAGAGTGCCAACTGTATCCAGATAAGGAGGTGTGGAGTTTGAACAAAGTTCAAGGACTATTCCCTTTAATTTAGAAAAAACCAGATATCTTATTGTCTGATCTTGTCACCTCTTAGACTTCTCTTCTTTAAGGATATAATTTCTCTCTCAGCACACCCAATTTGGATCAAGGTACAACATGGAAACAAAGTAAAGATTGACAGAGTGCTTTCTGTGGCAGGTGGGGGGAGGAGAGCAAGATGGGGGGAAAATTGTAAAACTCAAATAATATCTTTAATAAAAATTAATTTAAAAATATTTAATATTTATTTATTCTCATTTTGTACAAATAATGTTTTTTTATACATTAATAAAATATTCTTGTTTAAGAGTAAACAAAATACCCCCTCTCCCCAAAAAATATAGACTCGCTTGAGGGATAAAGTAAAGGGGAGAGAGAAAATTAAAATTAAAATAAAAAAAATAGTAATAATTGTAGGTATGGCTAGGTGGCACAGTGGACAGAGCACCAACCCTGGAGCCAGGAGCACCCAAGTCCAAATCCGGCCCCATACACCCAACAATCACCCAGCTTTGTGACATGCAAGCCACCCCAGCCCCACTGCCCTGCAAAAAACAAAAAGAAAAAAGAAAAATAAAAGACCCAAAATAAGATAAAATAGTAATAATAGTAAGGGCAGCTGGGTGGTGGACAGAGCATGGGCCCTTGAGCCAGGAGCACCCGGGTCCAAATCTGGCCTCAGACACCCAACGATCACCCCGCTATGTGGCTCCAGGCAGGACACCCAGCCCCATTTGCCTTGCACCCCCTAATAATAATAATAATAATAATAATAATAATAATAATAATAATGATGATGATGATGATGATGATGATAATAATAATAATAATAATAATAATAATAATAATAATAAATGTGCTTCAGTCTGTGTTCAAACACCACCAACTCTGTTGTGGGTCTATCACATTCTTTATGATAAGTCCATCACAAAAGGTACTTCTGGGGCGGCTAGGTGGCACAGTGGATAAAGCACCAGCCCTGAAGTCAGGAGTACCTGGGTTCAAATCCAGTCTCAGACACTTAATAATTACCTAGCTGTGTGGCCTTGGGCAAGCCACTTAACCCCATTTGCCTTGTAAAAACCTAAAAAAAAAAGGTATTTCCATATTTTCCCACCATTGCTATTGCTGATTGCAACTCCCTCCTTTCATACTTCTCCACTACCATGTATATATTTTCTCTCTCCTTTCACTCTAATTCTGTTGTAGGGTAGCTGAGTGGTGCAGCAGACAAATCCCCGGCCCTGGAGCCATGAGGCCCTGAGCCCCATACTACCCCTTAGGCCCAGCATCTACCTGGCCCTATGGTCCTGGACAGGCCATCCAATCCCAGCCCCTTGCAAGAAGTAAAAAAGAAAATGTGTTATATCTGACCACTTTCTCCCCATGGTCCATCCTCTCCTCCATCATTCACATCCCCACCCCTTCCCCCTCTCCCCCTTCTCTCCTTCTTACTCCAGATGTCTATACCCCATTGAGTAAATATGCTGTTTTCTCTCCTAGCCACCTCTGATGAGAGCAGAGATTCCCTCATTCCCCCTTGCCTCCCCCACTTCCATATCACTGCAACAGCTCATTGTAATAAAGAAAAATCTTTTATATGAAATATCTTGGCCTATTCCCCCCTCTCCTTTTCCTTTCTCCCCTAACATTTCCCTTTTTTCTATTGACTCCATTTTTACACACATTTTATCTTCAAATTCAGCTTTTTCCTGTGCTTCATCTATAAAAGCTCCCTCTACCTGCTCTATTAACTGAGAAGGTTCATATGAGTATTATCAGTGTCATTTTTCTATGCAGGAATACATGCAGTTCATCATCATCAAGTCCCTCATATTTTCCCCTTCTTCTCTACTCTCTGTGCTTCACCTGAGTCCTGTATCTGAAGATCAAACCTTCTGTTCAGCTCTGGCCATTCCAAAAGGAACATTTGAAATTCCCCTGGTTCATTGAAAGTCCATCTTTTTCCCTGGAAGAGGACATTCAGCTTTGCTGGGTAGTTGATTCTTGGCTGCATTCTAAGCTCTTTTGCCTTCCAGTATATTATATTCCAAGCCCTATGAGCTTCCAGTGTTAGTTGCTGCTAAGTCTTGTGTGATCCTGACTGCAGCTCCATGATATTTGAATTGTGACCTTCTGGCTGCTTGTAATATCCAGCTGTTCCCCCAAGTTGTGCCCTGTGCTCCCTGGAGCATAGATCAAGAAACTCCCCCGCTGCTGTGAGCTGTGGCTGCCTCAGGGAGGTTGAAGTTCTTGTGCTCTGGAGGACCACCCCTCTGGCAGCTGCCCTTCCTACCCCGTGGAGCAGAGCCTTTTTGCTCTTTTCCAGGTTACCTTGAGTAGGAGAACTGCCTCACTGGGTCTCTCTGTGGGTTCTGTCTCTCAAAAATTTAGTTAGAGTCCTTAGTTTATAAGTTTTATGAGAGAGCGCCTAAGAGATGATCCTCTCTTGTTGCCATCTTGGCTCTGCCCCCCCCCCCCCAGCCTAGCATTTTTCAAGAAATTCTTCAAGAAAATTGTCTTGATAACCTAGAAGCAGAGAGTAAAATAGAAAATGAAGGAATCCACCAACCACCTCCTGAAAGAGATCCCAAAATAAACACTCCTAGGTATATTATAGCCAAATTCCAAAACCTCCAAGTCAAAGGGAAAATACTACAAGCTGCCAGACAATTCAACTACCATGGTGCTACAGTCAAGATTATACAGGATCTGACAGCATCTACATTAAGGGCTTGGAGGTCTTGGAATATAATATTCTGGAAAACAAAAGAGCTTGGATTACAACCAAGACTCAGCTACCCAGCAAAAGTAAACCTCCTCTTTCAGGGGAAAAAGATGGAACATTCAATGAAACAGGGGACTTTCAAACTTTTCTGTTGAAATGACCAGAGCTCAACAGAAAATTTGATCTATAAGTACAGGACCCAGATGAAGCATAGAGAGGGTTGATGGAAAGGACTAATTATGAGGGATTTAATGATGCTAAACTGTGTGTATTCCTGCATTGGAAGAAAATACTGATAACTAATTTGAACATTCTCATTTATAAGAGCAATTAGAAGGAACATATATAGACAAGGCACAGGAAGGAGCTGAATATAATGGCATAATATAGTATAAAGATGGAGTCAATGGGTGATAAGGAAAAGTACTGGGAGAAAGGGAAAGCAAAGGTAGAGTGGGTTAAGATATTTTGTATAAAAGAGTCAAGAAAAAACTTTTTCAATATAGTAGAAGTGGGGGAAGGTGCAGGGGAATGAGTGAGTCTTCATTATCATCAGAAATGGCTCAGAAAGAAAATAACATATACACTCAAAAGGGTATAGAAATCTATCTTATCCTAGAGGAAAAATGAGAGGAAAGGGAATAGGAGAAGAGAGACGAAGGAGGGGGGGTGTAGGTGATAGAAGAGAGGGAAGATCATGGGATAGGGTACTCAGATACAACATCCTTCTGAAGAGGGACAGGGTGAAAGGAGAGAGAATAAATGGAAGGATAATACAATTAATAATAGCAACTATGGGGAAAATATTGAAGCAGTTTCTTTGATGGATTTACGCTAAAGTAACCCATCCCAGAGACAGAGTCCATGGTATCTAAATACAGACTGACGTACACTTTTTTCCCTTCGCACATCATTTCTCTTGAGGTTTCTCTATCATTTTTTTTTGGGGGGGGAGAGGAGTTTATGTTTATTTTCATAAGATTATTGTAATAATGTGGAAATGAATAAATCATTAAAATAAAAAACATAAATAAATTTAGTCTGACAAAAAACACCCAAATCTGACATGTTTTGTTACTCAATAAATTCCAGTAATTCTTAAAAAAAAAGTAACTGTGCCTTGTAATAGGAAAATTACTTGTCTAAGGTCACATAGTAAGTTTTAGGCAAATCCAGGACATGAACTAATTTCCTTGAACTTTCATTTTAAGGGTCTGCTAGGTGGCACAGTGGAGAGAGCACTGGCTCTGGAGTCAGAAGTACCTGAGTTCAAATAGGGCACTTAATTACCTAGCTGTGTGACCTTGGGCAAGCCACTTAACCCCATTGCCTTACAAAACAAAAAACAACAACAACAAAAAAAACCCTTCCATTTTAGTGAGCTTTCCATTATTATGGGCTTTTCAAATGCTATTGCTGATTTTGATCAGGCAGCAATGCTAACAGATGAACATAAATGTGTATCTTGTGTCTCTGATTTTTGTAGGGGATGGACTTTGACCTAGGATGGGGAAGTAGAGATAAGAAACTTAAAAAGCATTATTTTTTAGTGAAACCAAAGTTTAGCAAGCATAAGAAAACTGTAAGATAACTAAAAACTTGTTATAGAGTTGTACAGAGCAGTCAGGTGTCAAATGAAGGAAATTTAAGAAAGATTCCATAAAAAAATTAGAAGGCAGAATCAACTTGGAAGCATTGGTCAAAGTCATGTGGTAGAGAAAGGGTTAGGCTAACTTCTTAAGATGCCTGTGGCTAATGTGGAATTGAAAATAAAAAGGTGACCACATGGAGAGAAGTTTGAATTAGAAGCCAGTTCAGGAGTGAAAAGACCCTACTCCCTTAGTGACCATGAAATTATGTTAAGTACTAGACTGGATTGAGAGGAGGGAGTTGTGAGAGAGGATAGTAGAAAGGGCAAGCAAATTTTTCCTTATCCTTATGGAAAGATTTAAGGATTTTGGCTTTTGGAGTGTGCCATCCAACTGGAGGATGAAACTGGAAGGGCCTAGAAATTCTTAACAGATTTGAGTTAGCTGAGTAATGTGATACCATTACTAGTAATTTACATAGTTTATATTCCAGTATTTCTTTAAATGCTTAAAAAAAATTTTTTTTTTAAAAGCTGACTTTTGAGGTCATTGTGAGAAGAAGAGAAATGAAGGAGAATGCCTCTGTTCACTAAGGAATATTCTTTGACTAGGAATTTCTCCATCTCTTTTCCATCCAGTTGTCTATTCTTCCTTTCCTCCTTTTGCAGTTTGCACCTCCCCCATTCAAAAATATCCTTGCCAAGGGGCTTCTCTTGGTTAGAAGAACTCACTTCCATCATAGTGGGAAGGATAGAGATATGCAATCAGACAAGTACTAACTAAGCCTCTACAAAGCAAAAATAAAACATTCTCTGCCCTCAATGAGTTACATTTTATTGGCAGTAACAATATAAACACATATAAATGACACTGAGCTGTGTTGACTTAATATATTACGTGTAATAATAACTGTCACCTTAATATATTATATCATTTGAGTTTCAAAACCCTAAGAGGTACTTGGTATTATCATCATTTTCTTACAGATGAAAAAAAAGTGGTGTTTTATATATATATATATATATATATATATATATATATATATATATATATATAATGTATAATTCTATAAATACATAAATTATATAAATATATATTCTATGTATAGGATTTAGCCATATAAAATAAAGATATCATATATGTATATATATATATATATATATATATATATATATATACACACACACACACACACATATTCTCTATATATGTAGATCATTACTGACTGGGTATTAAGGAAAAAGAAAGTGACTTTTTTTTAAGGTTTTTTTTTTGCAAGGCAAACAGGGTTAAGTGGCTTGCCCAAGGCCAAGGCCGGGTGCCTTTTAAGGTGAATTTTAAAGAATGGTAGGAAAGTAACAAACAAAGAGGGCAAGGGAGGAAATTAGGAAATTCCAGGCCTGGGAAACAGGCAAATAAAGGAACAAAGGAAAGAAGGAAGACTAGTTTGTTTATATAGGCTAAGGCTGGAACTAAATCATAGAGGGCCTTGAATGCTAGGCAAACTTTATTTAGGAGGCAAAAGTCTACTCTCAAAGGATTTGTTCTTTACTAGGATCATTGTTGTTGATATTGTAATTCATCTTTTTTTTTCTTGGAAAGGACCAATGACATTAGGAGGGTGATGCATTGGATTTAAGTGAGGCAGGGCTGGGCAACCATCATTCTCACTCTCTTCTCCAGAATAGGATCAGTGAATTGGTTGAGGGAAAAAACAGGGTGGGGTTGGGGGCCTTTTTTCATTGCCCCTTATGTTGCAATAAGGAGGTTACCATTCTGCCTAGGTTTAAACCTGGCCTAGTGTTCCTTGAGTCCTAATGTAAAGGCTTACAAAATTCTCTGTTAAAAAGAAGCAATTTTCATGAATAAGAGATATGAATAAATTCAAAGCAAAATGTCCATGGTCTCATCCTCCCACAGAAATTATATATTACATTTTGCAGTCATGATTACTATGGCATACACATATGACTCCTGCCCTTGCTTTGGTTTCCCTCCCTTCATCCCACCAGTTGCAGAGAGAAAATCCCTTTATAAAGCCTCTTCTTTCAAAGAGCACAGTGTGTTGCATCTGGGCATCACATTTTAGGAAAGATAGTGCCCAGAGGACTACAAACAGGATCGTGAGAAGACTGGAGAACATGCCATAAGAACACAGGTTGAAGGAACTCAAGATGGAGAAGAGTAGGTATTGGGAATGGGAGGTGGGGAGGATATGATAAAGTGTCTGAAGAGATATTAAGAAGAATAGGTGCCTTTGTTTTGCTTAGCCCTAAAGGGCAGAACCAGTCTCAATACTGGCAGTACTGAGGAAGAAAATCTTAGCTATCTAAGAGTAGAGCTCAAGGAAGGAAACAATTGGGGTGAGCTGGAGTAGTCAGATGGTTTAGGCATGATCTTGGTCTTGAAGGATGAAAGGTTGTAGACAGGTGGTCATTATGGAGAAAGTGGGGCAAAGAGGATATTACATGCAGGGGATTGTGAAAAGCAAAGGCAAAGATGTGAGAATAAAGACAGTGTGTGCAGAAGATAGTGAAAAAGAGTCAGTCACAATAGATTAGAAACTTTATGTTGAGTAGTGAGAAATATTAATGATAATGCATGATGGTAATTCGCAATTAATATATTCACATAGCACTTTGTATTTTTCCAGTGCTTTTATATACTTTACGGTATGTAATTTTTAATTCACAAAATCCCTGTGAGATATACATTATACACACACACACACACACACACACACACACACACATACATACATATGTATGTAACTCCATCTTCATTTTTAAAGAAGGGGGAACTGAGGCACAGGAAAATTAAGTGACTTCTGCAAGTTCACATAGCTAAATTTATGCAGAATCCAATAGAATCCAAATATCTTGACTTAGTCCAGTGCTCATTCCAGAGTCTCTATCTAGCAACCTATTTCATTCAAGTCCAAGATTGATGAAAGTCTTTGTCATGGAGTCAAGATCAAGTACAAATGTTGACTTCCTAAATATTTGTCATTTCTTATCACAAAATCATATCCATTATAAATATATACTATTCCACATACCATCATGTTCATTTTTAAATATAAATTATTTTCTATTGAGCTGAATACTGTTCTTTAAGACTTATCTTATTTCTCATTCTCTTTTTTGGACATAGGAATTTCATTATTCTTTTCTATTCAATGATCCTCACTAAAGGAAAGGCAAGATTCAAAACTCTCTCTTGAAGCATTTGGGTCAGATACTCTAAGGTTACACACTCTTTTTTTTTAAGTTTTTTTTTTTTGCAAGACGATGGGATTAAGTGGATTGCCCAAGGCCACACAGCTAGGTAATTATTAAGTGTCTGAGGCCAGATTTGAACTCAGGTACTCCTGACTCCAGGGCTGGTGCTCTCTATCCACTGTGCCACCTAGCCTCCCCCAAGGTCACACACTCTTTAATAGTCTCTAGATAGTCTCATGTCACCCAATTTCCATTTACCCTGGAAAGATAATCAGAAATTGATCTAACTTGAATCTTTCAGGACTTTTTCCTAAAGCTCTGATCAAAGGTCTTAGGTCAGAAATGTCTTCTCTTGGTATGGATTTCTGCTCCCAGAAATGGTTGGTCAGAGGCCAGATCACTTTATGTAGGACCTTCACTCTGGAGCTGAAATTTCTGTCCCTTTATTCCAGAACCCTCTAGGATAGACACCTATAGACCTAAGGCACAATTGCACAGACTTCAAATGCAGACTTGATCAGGGTGTGTGTCTCCTTGTTCCTGAGACACAAGAGTGCTCCAGGATGTGAGCACAACTATCAAAGGTTGTCACCAGGAATGTGTAGCTGCACAGTACAGGTCTCCAGGTTCAAATCAAACTGGAGGACACTGCCATTCTCCACTTGGGAGCCTAGACTTGCATAGAAACTGTGAATAATGAAAATTGTGGACAAATATATAGCACTTTAGAGTTTGCAAACTGATTCATGTATTTTATTGCATTTGTTTATGTGTACTTTATTACATGTACTTAATTACTTTATTGTATTACTCTCTGAGGTAAATATTGCAGATTTTGTTATCACCATTTTACAGAGGAGAAAACTGAGATTCAAAGAATTCAAGTGATTTGCCTATAACCATATAGCTAGGACTTGTCTGAGGCAGATCTTATTTGATTTCAGGCACCGTAGTCTTCCTACTACACTGCACAAACCCTCAGGTGTCAAACTGAAACTCCTAATCAGCAACTCTCACTGCCTTCATGGTGAATGGTGTGGTGCAAAAAGCTAGAACATTCTTGAGGCACTTCATTCCTTTCTCTTCCTCTTTTCCCACCAACTCCTTTCCTTATGACCATTCCTTTTATCCACAAGATGGGTTTTTAATCCCTTTATTTTCACTCTGAATTTTGGAACAAATAACCACTGATGTACTATGAAATATAGAACAATCAGTCCAAGAGATGCCTGCACATGTGTCCATCATAAGTAGGCTACCTTCTCCATGGTCACTGATGAGTGGAAAGTCATTGAATAGGCATATATTCTGAATCTGTTTGGGGGAAGAGCTCTGAGAAACTCAAAATTCTCATCTTGGATGGGAATTAGAGGGCACAAAGTGAGTATAATTTCAATATAATTATAATAGTTCTCATCTCTATGGCATGATATGGTTCACTAACTGTTTTCCTCCCAAGAACACTGTAGAATAAGTAATATAAGGGTATTTATACCCACTTTGACAGTTGATAAACCTGAAGGGCAGCGTTCAGAATTGTTGAGCAAAGAAGAACAAGGATTTGGATGCCTCTTGGGAGGAGTTCTGATAGATCACGGTAGAATATATATTGGTCAGGATAACATATGAAACCCAGTACTACTGGCACCACCATATTAGTATGAGGTGAGTAATATGGAAAAGCAGAATGGAGACAGATTGACCTGGGCTTTCAATATTAGAAGGAGCAATGTTTGTATTTTATCCTAGAGGCAAAAGAAAGCCACTACTGAGATAGATGATTGAAAGTCATGTATTCTCAAGAAACAGCAAGAAGGATAGTTAGACTGGAATATAGAGTTGAGAAGGGGATCAGCATATCATCAGTTTCAAAAAGCAGTCTGAAAAAAAAGCACTCTGGAGTCTTGAAGACAATAACTGGAAGAGTCAATCTACTGACTTGAATCTAAATATGATAATAATAGCTCACATTACCATGCATTTTCCTTACGACAGTCTTGTTCTTTAGGGAGTATAGTAGAAAGATAATTGAATTTGGACTCAGACAACCTGGGTTCAAACCTTGGCTCTGATCCTTGTTTTGTAAGTAAGTCACTTAACCCCTCTGTGAAAGGAGGGGCTTGGACTAGATTCTCTATAAGATACTTTCCATCTCAAATCTATGATCTTATGATTATTTCTATTTTATATGTGAGAAAACTGACACTCAATGAATGAAAAGAATTCCATCAAGGGTATCTTGATAGTGAATGGTAGAACTATCAGGCAAACACAAATCTCCTGCCTTCTACATTATTCAACTCTCTCTGCTACACCATTAGTTAAAAGGAGTTTTAGCTTGGGTTGTAATTAATTATGAGAACATTAAAGTCATGAATTGTATTACTATTTAGTTATAAAAAATGGATGTTTGAGAGTATGAGTCTGGTGGTCAACTTATGTTACTTCTCATTCCCTGACTCAGAAGAAAGGAGTAGAAAACACAGACAAAAATTATTCTTCTTTGGAAGGAAAGGAAGATAAAAGGGAGGGTGGAAAGGAGAAGTAAGGGAAGGAGGGGAAAAGGAAGAAAGGAAGAGTAGAAATAGAAAGGAAGAAGGAGGAGGGTGAGAGGAAGGCTTCATTAAATGTGCTATGTTTTGCAGACAGAAGCACTGTGCTAAGTTCTAGAGATAGAAATACTAGAAATAAAGAAAGACACTACTTACCCTCAAGAAGCTTATATTCCAGTTAGGGAAGACAATTCCCAAAAGGGAGGAGGGCAGGGGAATTAAAGGTTCCCAGTGTAAGGGCATGGTTTTGAATCAGAAGTCAAGAATAGGAATGAGAAGGGAATGGACAGAATGGAGACTAGAGGAAGAATTCATCACTGGGAGAAGGGGGTTGAGATGACCACAAGGATGGTGGGTGTCCCAGGGCATGGAGACCCCTAGATTTAAAGGTAATTTCAGGTTGAGACTATGGCACAGGTATGTTTTTGAAGTCCCAAAGCCAGGAATAGGGCAGGGAGGAGAATAAAAATAGGCAGTTATAGAATTAGGGGAAATAATGTTGGTGCAGCCTACAAAACAATAAATAGTGTTTCTACTGTCTATTTTAAGAAACTATGGAGAATGATTCTGCATATCCAAAAATCATTTTATAATGTATATAATTTCATATAATTTTTCTTTTTTAAAAATGCCAAATCATCATACTCGTTACTGAAGAGATATCAAACTTTAGTCCATAGGTTACAAGAGGCTGGTTGGTGAAACTAGATTAAGATAAAATTGAGAAATGTCTAATAAAATTAATAAAAAAATACAGTTTAATACAGATAATATTAGTTTGTTGTTTTAAAAGTCAATATACTGCCCTGGGAATTGCTTATTATTTGAGACACCTCTGCTTTATGGTATAAACAAATTATCCTTCTTACCTCAAACACTGCCTCCTTACCTCTGCCTCTAAAATTCCTAGCTTCCTTCAAAGTTTAACTCAAGTGCTACTATTTTTTTTAGATTTTTTAGCATTTCTTTTTTCTTTTTTATCTTAATTTACATTTTTATTTATTTACACATTACTAAAATAGTCTTGTTTTAAGAGTAAATGTAACCCTCCCTCCCCCGCACAAAAATAGAAAACCTCATTAGATATAAAGTGAAAGAAAGAGGAAAAAAAATGTGTTCCAGTCTATGTTCAGATACCATCAACTCTGTCTCTGGGGTAGATCACATTCTTTATCCTAAGTCCATCAGAGAAGTTACTTCCATATTTTTCCACAGTTGATCTTGTTGATTGTAATTCCCTCCCTCCATTCCTCCCCATTACCATTCATTATATTTTCTCTCTCCTTTCACTCTGTCCCTCTTCAGAAGTGTGCAATGGACAGAGCACTGGCCCTGGGGTCAGGAGGCCCCCAAGCCTATATCCCACCCCAGAGACCTAGCAACCACCCAGCCATGCCCAGCAGACCACCCAATTCCACCACCTTGCAAAAAGTTAAAAAAATCTGTTGTATCTGACTACCCTCTCCCATGATCTACCCTCTCCTCTATCACCTATATTCCCCCTCTTCTTCTCTCCACTTTCCTCTCCTTTTTTCCTCTAGATTTCTGTACCCCATTAAATATGTGTTTTGTTTCCGCTCTGAGCCATTTCTGATGAGAATGAAGGCTCCCTCATCCCCCCTCACCTTCCTTTCACTCCATTGCAAAAGCTTTTTCTTGACTCTTTTACATAAAATATTTTAGCCCATTCTACCTCTTCCGTCCCTTTCTCCCAGGACATTCCCTTTTCATCCATTGACTCCATTTTTACAATATATTATACCTTCAAATTCAATTTCCTCCTGTGCCTTGTCTATTTATTTTCCTTCTAACTGCTCCAATAAATGAGAAGGTTCATATGAGTCATCAGTATCATCTTCTAATGCAGGAATGCATACAGTTCAACATTATTAAATCCCACATGATATGCCCTTCCCATCTACCCTTTCTAAGTTTCACCTGAGTCCTGTACTTGAAGATCAAACTTTCTGTTCAGCTCTGGCTATTTCAACAGGAACATTTGAAATTCCCCTATTGAATGTCCATCTTTTTCCCTGGAAGAGGATGTTCAGTTTTGCTAGGTGGTTGATTCTCAGTTTTGCATTCCAAGCTCATTTGTCTTCTGGAATATTATATTCAAGTGCTACATCTTAAATGAAGCTTTTCCTGACCCCTCCTACCCCCAATTACTTTATATATATATATATATATATATATATATATATATATATATGTATATATATACACATATACATATGTATATATATACATATATATATATTTTTATATTGAACTATATATTTTCATATTATTGAATTCAGGAAGACTTGAGTTCATATATGATCTCTTAAACCAGCTATGTTATCCTAGAGAAATCACTTAATTTATTTGCCTTAATCCACTGGAGAAATGACAAACTGTTCCAGCATTTTTGCCAAGAAAACC
Source organism: Macrotis lagotis (assembly GCF_037893015.1). Taxonomy (NCBI): domain Eukaryota; kingdom Metazoa; phylum Chordata; class Mammalia; order Peramelemorphia; family Peramelidae; genus Macrotis; species Macrotis lagotis. Next base: position 608,502,882 of record NC_133658.1, read on the forward strand.
CCATAGACAGTATTGGTGTACATGGGTCACAAAGACAGACACAAATGAATAATAATATACATATTTTTTTATTATAGAACATAAACTCCTTGAGGCTAGTCTCTTTCATTTTTACCTATCTCTAGTGCCTAATACAGGGACAAACATTCTATTTCTATATTTTAGCATTTCTTTAAGTGAGGCATAGTTAAATTTCCAATAATAGAAATAAGTATAAGGGAAAACTATTCCCTTAATCCAGTCCCAATTTCTCCAACTGATTCTCTTCTCTAATTTTCTTTTCTTTTCCTTCCTTCCTTCCTTCCTTCCTTCCTTCCTTCCTTCCTTCCTTCCTTCCTTCCTTCCTTCCTTCCTTCCTTCCTTCCTTCTTTCCTGCCTTTCTCTTTCTTCCTTTCTTCTTTCTTCTTTCTTTCTTCCTTCCTTCCTTCCTTCCTTCCTTCCTTCCTTCCTTCCTTCCTTCCTTCCTTCCTTCCTTCCTTCCTTCTTTCTTTCTTTCTTTCTTTCTTTCTTTCTTTCTTTCTTTCTTTCTTCTTTCTTTCTTTCTTTCTTTCTTTCTTTCTTTCTTTCTTTCTTTCTTTCTTTCTTTCTTTTTCTTCCTTTCTTTCCTCCTTCCTGCCTTCCTGTTTTCCTGCCTTCCTGCCTTCCTGCCTTCCTGCCTTCCTGCCTTCCTGCCTTTCTTTCTTCCTATCCTTCATTTCTGTTACTGGATGGACTCTTCTTGCCTCACACTGGAGGCAGTAGGAACTTCTAGGGAGACAATATCACTGTAGGCATACACCTCTTTTTATTCCTTAGACTTTAAAACCAGTGATCAGGAGCAGGACAGCAAGTCTGGAATAGGGGAACTGGGTAGCTCAATATCCCAGTATCAAAAGCCAAGGCAGATAGTGAAGGGTTGGGAGCAGAACCAATATAGAAAGCAAGAGTGAGGCAGGTAACCAACAGAGTAATCATAGCTCATATTTACAAGATACTTTATGGCTTAGAAGTTAATCAATTAATCAACTAACATTTTTGTAAATACCTGCTGACTATGAGCCAGTTACTATGCTAGGCAGGGAGGATTCAAAGTCAAAAAGGAAGTAATTCCTGCCCTCAAAGAGTTTACATTCTATACCAGGCGATAACATGTAATATAGAGATAAAAAATAGATTTTAAAAAATCAATACAAGATAATGGGAAAAGGTAGTCATTAGCAGGAGGGAGATGAGGGAAAATAGAAGCTAGAAGATGACCTTTAGGGATTCTAAGAAAAAGAGATAAAGAATTGATGAATCTCGGGAATGGAGGATCTCTTCAAGGGCAGAAAGGAGAAAAGGAATATCATGTGTGAGGAATAACAAGGCTATTGAAGAATGCTTTCCTTGAAAGTAGATGGCTTCCTTAGAGGTAGATGGGTTTTAATATCTATTGAAGATGACTGAAGGTGAAGGTGAAGAAACTGAATCTTAGAGAAGTGAAGTAACTTGCTCCTAGTCATGTAGCTGATAAGAATCAGAATTAGGTACTAAATTTAGATACTAAATTGCCTCTTAGTCCAATCTTTTTTCTATCTTTTATGATATAGTCTATGAATCTATCAAGGCTTAATGTTTGTCCTTCATTTTCAAAAAGACCATGACATCAGGGAGGTAATGCTATGACAAGAACAAGAATTGGATTTGAGTGAGGGGGAATGCTATGCTAAGTCACCAACCTCACTTTCTTCTCCAGAACCATCTCAGTTCCAGTGACCAGATTTGAATCAGGTCGACTAGAGAACAAAGTTTAGCACTGGAAGACAAGCAATTAATTAGTAGAATCAGTAAGGGTCATGGACATGGAATTTAGATGGACAGACAACAGGATGGACTCAAGAAATGATTTCACAATCACAGTAATGAATCATAAAGACCATATCAAGTAAGATGATAAGTAGATAGAGGCATATTGGAATAAAATAGAGAGGAACATTCAGGAACAAGCAAAAACCTCCAGGACAGATTGAAAGACAATTATGATTGGAGTCAGGAGGCCCTGAGTACAAAATTGACCTCAGACCCTTAGGAATTGCCTTAACTGTGTGACCTTGGGCAAGTCACTTAGCCCCATTGCCTTAAATAAATAAAAAATTAAAAAAAAAGACAATTATGAGACATTATGCCCCACCCATTGTAAATCTCAAACTCAAAAAGAGTAATACAGCAAGACAACTAGTGTGGTGTACTATGACAGACAGTTTAAGACTTGGAAGGAAGATTTTATTTAAATCCTATTCCCAGTCTTTGATATTGTTTAGTTGTTTTCAGTTGTATCTGACTCTTCATGATCCTTTTAGGGATTTCTTGGTAAAAGAAATTGGAGTGGTTTGCCATTTCCTTTTCCAGTTCATTTTAGAGATGAAGAAACTGAGGCAAATAGGGTTATATAACTTACCTCGGTTAACATAGCTACTAAATGTCTGAGACCAGATCTGAACCCAGGTCTTCCTGACTCCAGGTCAATTTTTCTATCCACTTTGTCACCTAACTTCCCCTATCCCCAGAAATGACCACGAGCTAATAATTTACTTCTTAGACCCTCAGTTTCCTTATCTATAAAATGCGGGGGTTGGAGTCCATGATGTCTAAGGTTCCTTGCAGCTCTCAATCTATGATCCTAAAAACAAGTTAAAAAGTCCCATTTAAGAATAAATTGCAAGGAGATCTATTTGATCCTGGAAGCTCTTTCCAATGGAGTTACCACTGACAAGACATAACCCCTTACCTCCATAGTCTTTGAGGATTCTTGACTCAAAGTCCACAAAACTCCCAGTATAGCCTAAACCAGATAAAAATGTAATTTGGAGATATTTAATAAGATAAATAAAAATAGAATACAATATAAATGATGTTAATTTGTGCTTTTTTTAAGTCACTCTGAACTCTGGGGACCCATTTGTATTTGAGTTTGATACCAGTACCCTACAGAGATTGAAAACTAGACACACCTCTGACCTTGGTCCCTCTTCCACATTTCTGTGCTACAAATATTTTCCCTTTTCTATTGGGGAAAGAGAAAAGAGAAGCTATATTTTCTGTTTCTTCATTCTTAGAGAATATACTGACGTTAGAGGAAGGAGGAATGATGTATTCATAAATAATATGATGCAAAACAAAAATATATTAATAACATTTATTTTAAAAAGACAAAAAGAAAATGTACCAACACACACACACACACACACACACACACACACACACTCTAGGTACTAACACTACTCAGTAGGAGGCTATGTGTTGAAGTGGAATTAGTTAAGGAGTCAGAAGGCCTAAATTTAAGAGTAATCTCTGCTAGGTGGTTCAGTAGATAGAGCCTTGGATCTGGAATTAGGGAGACTGGAGTCAAATCCAACCCCAGATACTTACTAGTTGGGTGACTCTGGCCAAGTCACTTAGCCCCAACTTGCCTCTGTTTTCCCTTCTATAAGATTGGAACAATCTGCTTCTAAGGTTGTGGTGAAGATAAAATGAGATATTGAAAAGCATTTTGCAAATCTTAATGACCATCAGCTGTTAGGTTCTAGTGACCATGTGTAAGGTCCTTGATGTCCTAATGAGCCTGTTTCCTAATTTCTAAAATGGGAGCAATTTCAACCACTCATGTGATCTCTTGTTAATTTATAAAAAGCTATATGGATGGGACCTATTATTGTTATTATTAGGTGGAACAGGACCTTTGCCCTTAAGGGAGATTCTAATCTTTCATACAGCTCTTTTTATTCCTTAGACTTTAAGACCACAGCAAAACAGACACAAACAATCCCAATGTTTATCTATATCTATATCTATATCTATATCTATATCTATATCTATATCTATATCTATATCTATATCTATATCTATATCTATATCTATAATCTATATCTATATCTATATCTATATCTATAATCTGTATCTGTATCTGTATCTATATCTATATCTATATCTATATCTATATCTGTATCTGTATCTGTATCTGTATCTATATCTATATCTATATCTATATCTATATCTATATCTATATCTATATCTATATCTGTATCTATATCTGTATCTGTATCTATATCATCTATATCTATATCTACATCTACATCTATATCTATATCTATATCTATATCTATATCTATATCTATATCTATATCTATATCTATATCTATATCTATATCTGTATCTATATCTATATCTGTATCTGTATCTGTATCTGTATCTGTATCTGTATCTGTATCTGTATCTGTATCTGTATCTATATCATCTATATCTGTATCTGTATCTGTATCTGTATCTGTATCTGTATCTGTATCTGTATCTGTATCTGTATCTGTATCTATATCTATCTATATCTATATCTATATCTATATCTATATCTATATCTATATCTATATCTATATCTATATCTATATCTATACCTATATCTATATCTATATCTATATCTATATCTATATCTATATCTATATCTATATCTATAATCTGTATCTGTATCTATATCTATATCTATATCTATATCTATATCTATATCTATATCTATATCTATATCTATATCTATATCTATATCTATATCTATATCTATATCTATATCTATATCTATATCTGTATCTGTATCTGTATCTGTATCTATATCATCTATATCTATATCTATATCTATATCTATATCTATATCTATATCTATATCTATATCTATATCTATATCTATATCTGTATCTGTATCTGTATCTGTATCTGTATCTATATCATCTATATCTATATCTATATCTATATCTATATCTATATCTATATCTATACTATATCTATATCTATATCTATACCTATACCTATACCTATACCTATACCTATATCTATATCTATATCTATATCTATATCTATATCTATATCTATATCTATATCTATATCTATATCTATATCTATATCTATATCTATATCTATATCTATATCTATATCTATATCTATATCTATATCTATCTATCTATGTGTGTGTGTATATATATAGATATATATATATATATATCTATATATATACACACACACACACACAAGTGACTCCCAGTCAATGTACCTTTGGGTCATGCTAGAGGGAAACAGTTCAAAACAGTTCAATACTCTTTTTAACTAATGGGGGAAGGCTTCCTGGAGAAGGCAGCAACAGAGTAGGGAAAATCAAATCATTGGTTTCCAAAAAGTTTAGTTAAAAAAAAAGCATGTTTTTCTATTAAATTCAAACCTTTTTGTTAACCCTGTAGAGTATCTGTCAGAATGAATGGGGAGAATGACACAGTTCTGGGTAAGACACAAATGAGGGAAATCAGAGTATAGTAAATGATTAGATTAGGCTAGGAAGAGAAGTAGTCATGCAACCCTCTTTAAAGTGCTAGGGAGACAGAACATTTCATCCCTATGCTCCGGAATGTAACCTAGAAACTGAATCAATCCCAAGGAAACAGCTTGGAGAAAGGCAAAGAACCAAGTTGTTATTGTATGATTATAGACCACTGGTAGGGAACTTTTTCTCTACCAAGACCATTTAGTTATTTATAACATCATTTGTGAGCCATATAAAATTATCAACTTAAAGTTAGCCTGCTATATTTGGTCAAACATTTAATTAATTCACCCCTGAAAAACTCCTAGATTTATTGAATTTTTAGGCCCACTTATGGTTGCTGTGGCAACATTGGACATTCCCCACCCCTGGTTTAGACAATAAGGAAAAGATTTCAGAGAAGGAAGGGATGGTCATTTTAGAGGATATACTTGAGAAGTTGGGATCTAAGCTTTTGTTTTGAAGGATGGAAATAATATGTAGACATAATTTGTAAGGACCTATCATATGTAGAGCCTACATTAGGTACTGGTCCTCCTATTTTTGGGGGTGCGGGAAGGGGAGGTTTTGCAAGGCAATGGGGTTAAGTGACTTGCCCAAGGTCACACAGCTAGGTAATTATTGTGTCTAAGGTCAGATTTGAACTCAGGTCCTTTGGACTTCAAGGTCAGTTCTCTATCTACTGTGCCACCTAGCTTCCCCAGTGCTGGACCTTCTTAATGGAATTAATAGTACTAAGGTGGGGTGGACAATTAGGTAGTCCAATAGCTGGAGTATACAATCTGGAGTCAGGAAGACATGAATTCAAATCTGACCTCAGATATTAGCTGTGTGGCCTTAGGCAAAATCACTTAACACTGTTTGTCTCAGTTTCCTCATCTGTAAAATGATCTGAAGAGAAACCACTCCAGCATCTTTGCCAAGAAAAGCCCAAATGGCACACAATGAATCATACACAATTGAAATCACTGACACAACAACAACAAGAAGGGGGAATGGAAATATCAACACAGAGAGCTAAACATACATAGCATGGACCTCACTCAATTGCTTGCTAACCCAGTTCTGTGCGAGATATTTGGGATAATCATACTTTTAAAATTATGACTCAAGCCCCCAGTGTGGTGACTATTTCTTCATAAACCAAGAACAACCCATATCTGATAGTAAAACACTTAATTATGATCATAAACCTAGAACTGTAAGGAACCTCAGAGGCCATCTAGGTAACTGATGGAATAGGAGATAGAATTCTGGGCCTAGAGTCATAAGATTTGAGTTCTAATCTGATCTCAGACACTTTATGATTGTATAATCTGGACACTTCAAATCTGGTTTTTTCTGTTTGATCAACAAAAAAGTGGGAATAATAATAGTATCTGCCTTGCAGGGTTGTTGAGAGAAGATTAAGTGAGATGATATTTGTAAAAAGACTAGCACATGTAGCCATATGTAAACACTTATTTCTCCCCCCCTACCTCCCATCTGGTTTAGCACCCTCATTTTATCAATAAGGAAGCTGAGCTCTAGGGAAGACAAGCAACTTGTCCAAGGTCAGGTCAATAGTAATTCTCAGAAGTTGGATTTGAATATCATATGATAAATGATTAGGCTCAGATCCTAAGATTTCAGAACCAGAGTTCTTTCTGCTAGGGAGACTTAATAGCAAAGGAAATGACTAGAAAATGATTAGGTCCCAAAATTATTTTCATTCCTCCTTAGACAAATGAGTATTTCTTTATATTCTCTGGAGGCACAGAGCTAAGTATATAAGAGACTTTGAATTTAGATCTTCTTGACTTCAAGTCCAAATACTCTATCCACTGCATCAACTAACTGCCATGACATTCTTTCTCCAAGTATCACATTTTTGAAAGGATTTTGTTCAGAGGACAGAGATTAGATCTGAGATATATAAAGAATGGTTGAAAAAACTGAGGATATCTGTATTCCAATAGAATATTAGCTTCATGAGGGCAGGGGCTTTTTATATTTTTATTTGTATACAAAGAATCAGTCATGGTGTTGAATACATAAATGCTTGTTGATATGCCTTGTGTATACCATTTGATTCAATAACACCACTACTAGGTCTATATCCCAAAGAAATTCCAAAAAAGGATAAAAAACCCACAAATACAAAAATATTTATAGCAGCTCTTTTCATAGTGGCAAAGAAAAATGAAAAAATCCCCTCTTAATTGAGGAATGGATGAACAAATTGTAGTAAATGAATGTGATGGAATTCTATAAGGAATCATGAGGGGGAGGACTTCAGAAAAGTCTGGAAAAACTTATTGAGTGAAGTGAGCAAAACTAGAAGAATACTGTTTGCACTAACAGCAACATTGTGTGATGATCAACTATGATGGACTTGCTCATCTCAGGAATACAATAATCAAAGGCAATTGTAAAGGACTTGTGATGGGGAAAACATCCAGAGAAGGAAGTTTGAAATTTGAATGCAGACCAAAGCTTACTATTTTCAATTTTTAAAAGTTGTTCTGTATAATGCTTTTATTATTATGTATTATATATTATGGCTCTTTCCCTCTCATTTTTCCCCTTACTGATTTAATTCTTCTTTCACAGCATGATTAGGATGGATCCATGTTTAACTAGTTATTTTTGTATAGCCTATATTAGATTGCTTTCTGTCGGGGGGGGGGAAGGGAGAGAGAAAAATGTGAAACTCAAAACCTTACAGAAAAAGACTGTTGAAAATTATCTTTGCATTTAGTTGGAAAAAATTAAAAATAAAGAAATACTTGTTGACTGATTAATTGATTGATATTTAACTTGGACCAGAGAAGAGAGGGATTTGACAACTCTCCTCAAATATTTGCAAGACTTTCATGTGGAAAAGAGAGAAGTTCCAAAGGGCAGCAGTAGGACTAATGGATGGAAGTTATGAAACAAGCAAACTATAAAATGATTTTTTTTTCATGGTGAGGCAACAGGAGTAAGTGACTTGCCTAAGGTCATGCAGCTAGAAACTATTAAGTGTCTGAGACTAGATTTGAACTCTAAAGTTGGTGTTCTACCCCATTGCAACACCTAGCTGTCTCTATAAAATTATTCTTAACAACCAAAAATGTCCAGTAATAGTGAGTTTCTCAGCACCAGATGTGTTCTAGAAGAAGTTAGATGATCATTTGTTAGGGATACTATAGAGCATTGACTCCAAGATGACCTCTGGGAGTCCTTCAAATGCTAAGATTGTTATATGAATCTCTTCTGGCAAATGAGAAGGATTCTGGAGGTGAAACGAGTGAATAATCTCCATGACTCCCTCTAAAACATAGAGGGATCCAAGAGCCCCCAGGTGGAAGCTGGGAGGGGCTCTGTCTACTACTCTGTTTGGCACAGGTAAGCCAGAGCTCTACCTGGAGATGGCAGCAGGTTGACACAAGGGCCTGAAACAGTTCCATATTTCAAATAAACCAAGACTGAATGTTGTTGGGATTTTTTCCAAAAACAATCTGACTTTGAGAATGGAAACTGGGGCCCGAATAAGCTGGCCTGTCATAGTCCCTTTGAGATAGGATTCTGTAACTGAATGAGAGGGCCTCAGGGGGTGGCAGCATTCCTTCTGAGTCTTCCAGATCCCAACCACAGCATCTCTCTTCTCCCCTCTGTCTCCTCTCCCCCTTTCCCCGCCTATGTTTCTGTGATACATTTTAGCAATACTGGCAAAGACAAAGGCACTAAGTTTCTTGTGGATATTTACTTGCCTGTGATCATGTTGAGAGTGAAATAAGATCACACATGGAGAAGCCCAGATGCCTTGTAGGAAGAGAAGGATGAACAGGGAGAGGAGGAAGAGGAGCAGGAGGAAGAAAAGATGGTGGTAGAGAAGGGGGAAGAACGAGAGAGTTATAGTAAATGATGGTGGCTGGGAATGGAGGAGATGGAGGTTATGGAGGATGGGAATGGAGGAACGGAGGTTAGAGCTCATTCTCATGAGATCAGAATTACATTTGGCCAAGGGCTGCTGCTCCAAGGACAATTCCCTTTCATGAGATTCTTGTGCAATGGGATCCAAGGTGTGCCCCATTTTGGTGTGGCAAAATGGAGGGGGTAGAACTGAAAGGGTTGTTTGGTTTTCCTCAAGACAAAAGCCTTAGGTGTGTTTTTGGAAGGCAGGCCAGAAAGGAAGGGACATAGCTTGGCTCTTGGCCTCCAGCCTTCACATCACCTTAATTATGTTGCCAGGCAGAGTTCTAACTCCATGTGCTGGGAGCCAAAGTTGGGGCAGAAAGGCCTTCTCGGTTTCTGCCTCATGTGGGAGTGGCATCAAGAAATGGAATCCTCCTGTGTTCCCTTCTGGAAGTTCTCATTAACAGAGTTACTTTGTCACTCTGTCTCTCTAACCTTATCTTCTGATCCTTAATTTACTTTGAGAGAGAGAGAGAGTGAGAGAGAGAGACACACACACACAGAGACAGAGATAGACAGAGACAGATAGGCAGAACCAGAGAGATAGAGACAAAGAGAGATAGAGAGACAGATAGAGACATAGAGAGTGAGAGATAGAGAAAGAGACAGAGTCAGAGAAACAGAGACAAGAAGAGAGACTGAGACAGAATCAGTGAGACAGAGAGAGAAAGGCAGACAGACAGAGAGGCAGAAACAGAAAGAGAGAGTATTTGTAGCAGTTGGATGACACGGGGATAGAAGTGAATAAAGGACTGGGCCTGGAGTCAGGAAGACCTGAATTCAAATCCAGCCTCAGATGCTTACTAGCTGTGAGAACCTGGGCAAATCATTTAACTTCTGTCTGCCTCAGTTTCCTCATCTGTAAATTGGGGAGAGCAAGAGCACAAACCTTCTAGGGTATTATGAGGATCAAACGAGATATTTATAAAGTACTTAAGACAGTGCTTGGCACATACAAATACTTATTTCCTTTCTCCCAATACATTGTAAACCTATGAGACTTCAGAGAAATTGGGGGGGCTTCAAGGAAGAAATAATACTTAAACCAAATGTACATGTAGACTTTCTATTTTTTATATACTTTCTTGAATCCTATCCTTCCTGTCCTACTCCCATGTAAAACCTTTCCTGATGATTCTCACTCCTATTTATATATTCATTTTCTAACTTCCTATAGCCTTAGGAGGCCAAAATGCATACTTGCTTTTACAAAATCTAGTTTACTTTTATCATTTTGTGTGTATGAGAGTTGGCTGCCCCACTAGATTTTATGTTCTGCTTGGACAGACATCATGTTTTTTCTTCCCTTAATTTTGTTCATTTTATTAAAACAAAACCATTAATATTCATATATTCATGTTAGTAGGTAACACTGTTGATTTTTAGTCAGCTCTCAAATATTACAGAACTCTTCTAAATAAGATCCATAACTCCTCAAAAGAGTTTGACTCAACAGTAAACACAGGTCAAATAGACTGAATGAGACTTCTCTATTGCCTAGAATATGATATTTGATTGGAAGGACATTCCATTGAGCTGATTAATTGGTATATATTATTAGTTGGGCAGGCACTGCAGATGGGCCCATGATTGCATAGGAAAATAGACTATTTTGATTTTGGGAAAGAGCTGTACTTTTTTTTTATTTATATTTTATTTTTCCAGTTATATATTATGAAAACATTCATCTACTTGCCTATTTATAAGTTATACAATTTTCTGCCACCCTCCCTTCCTATCCCATCTCTTCAGTGGCAAACAGTCTAGTGAACATTGTACATGTTCATTTGTGTTTAACACTTACATATCAGTCATTTTGTGTATGTGGGATTAGGACTATGGGAAAAGAAAGAAAACCATGAACTATGAAGGAAAAGCATATGGGAAATTTTTAAAAAAGTGAACATAACATTCATTCAGATTCTGTACTTTTGAGGTTTGTTTATTTTTTCATCTGACTGAGGGTGGTGCTGTCCATAATAGGTTTCCCAGGGTTGTCCTAGATCTCTGAACTCCTGAGAGCCACATTCATCTTAGCTGATCAACTCACAATTCTATTAATGTGTGCAATGTTCTCTTGGTTTTGCTCCCTTCACTCAACATCAGTTCATGTAATTCTTTCCATTCTTCTCTAGAGTTAGATCATTCATAATTTCTCATTGAACAAAATAGTCTTCCATAACATTCATAGACCATAACTTATTTAGTCATTCCCCAATTAATGAGCATCCCCTCAATTTCCAATTCTTTCCCACTACAAGAAAGATCTAAGAGCAACACTTTCGATGCTACCACATAACTCTCTGAAGCAAAAAAATACATCTTTTAATCATCAATGTCCTTCCAGGGATGCCAAAGAATGATATATCATGAAACACTATCAATTCCATAGAGCCACAATTGCTAATGAAACAAAAATTGATGGAGAGATATATTTATTGTGGGTATAATTGGCTACAAAAGAGTATCCATGAGGGTCTGTTTGCAAGAAGCAGAGGAAAAGGCATTGTCCAGAAAATTTAGGACAGGAAAAGGAGGTGGGGCAATCATATAGTAAGAGTGAGACCTAATGACTGAACAGTTCAAGGATTACACTGGGACTCATGTAATATGAAAAGACAGACTGTGTGACCTTGGGCAAGTCACTTAACCCTATTGCCTTGCAACCCCACCCCCCAAAAGAGGACAGATTCCTAGAATGTTGGGCAGGGTTCTTGTAGAGAATGGGAGGACTTAGAAGGAGTCCTCCAGAATGAGAAGGCAAGGATGAGTTGTACTCTGCACTTTTCTGGACATTGGAAAGGCTTTTTGCTTTTCTCTGTATCCTTAGCAATTAACACTGCACTGTCACATAAATAACTGTCTATCCCAAAGGAAGAAATGCCTTTACCAATGGCTTCATGTATCCATTGAAGAACTGAAAGAATATACAAGCCCTTGTTTCTGGGGCTTGAGATGCAAAGATAAGAGTCGCACAGATGCTGTCTTATGGAGCAGAAAAATGTAAATGTGGGAAAACTACATATATACAAATTACTATGGAAAACAAAGAATGAGATGAGTACAAAGGTGAGGTGTAGATTTTGCAGTATGAAAAATCAAGGTGGTGAACTAAGGTTCAGATTGAGACATACATTTCAGACATAGCCAGTGGATTGATTTGTTTGGCTAAACTTTACTTCTTTGTTACAAATGAAGGTTCTACTCTGGATGAAATAATTGGTAAATGATAGCAGTATGTTTAAAAAGAACATTAATAAAGTATTTAAAAATTGAGGAATAGGGGCAGCTAGTTGGTTCAGTAGATAGAGCACTGACCCTGGAGTCAGGAGGACCTGACTTCAAATCCAGCCTTAGACACTTAATAATTACCTAGCTGTGTGAACTTAGGCAAGTCACTTAACCCCATTGCCTTAAATAAATAAAATTTTAAAAAGAAACAAACTGGGGAATGAGAGAGCACTTTCAAAAGGAAGAATAGGGTAGGCCTCATAGTGTACATAGCTCCTAGGTTGGACTTTGAAGGAAGGACCTTCAATAGATGGGGTAATGGTAGAGTAGCTCCAGAGATAAGGGACAGTGGGAACCAAGTCAGAGAGACGAGAGAGGACAAGATAGAGAGTTGTAGAAGGGGTCTGGAATGTGGTATATATGAACAAAATGTGTTTTGGAATGGAATCTAATCTTATGGAATGATTGGAAATATAGTTTGGAGCCTGATAATGGAAATTCTTGTTTCCCTGACCAGTCTGGCAAAGGAATGAATACATAGTATGCTTTCAAGAAGACTTGTTGACTTACCTTCTAGGATTGAGACCAATGTTCTCAGTGGTCCCTGAATATTGGACAAGCCAGCAGGGCCTCATTTCTAAGGTTGCAGCAGCCCTTTGGGGTATCCTATCAAATGTACCTTCACTGTTCAGCCTGGACAGAATGTACCTAAGAAATAAAAGGAACAGGGAGTGGAAGGTGACAGAAGGAATGGAAAACATTAACTGAGAGTGATTACCTGGCAGAGGCCCTGCCTGTTTTGGAAACCCATGAAATCTCCCCTGTTGTGAGTCATTCTCTGCTTCTCTGACTACCTAGTTCTTCCTTGTTGACCATATGACAAGGATATTTTTTTTCCCATTAGCTTGTTTTGTATTTCTTTCTTGGGTTAACTTTTCACATTTTCCTTTTCTTCCAATCTTTTCTTTTTTTGTTTTCCCTAAACTTGCAGGAAGAGGCATAGCCATAGCATACAGTGAGGATCCTGGAGCTCTTTCTTTATGTCTTTGAGCAAAGGTAAGGCCCCTCATTCTTTCTATTTCCCTTTCTTCCATTACAGGACTATAAGACTTGGAGCTGGAAAAGGCCTTATAGATTAATTAGTGCAAACCTTAATTTGGTTGTTTAACCACTTTAGTCATCTTTAACTCTTTGTGACCCCAGTTGGGTTTTCTTGGCAAAAATGCTGCAATAGTTTGCCATTTCCTTTTCTAGTTCATTTTACAGATGAAGAAACTGAGGCAAAAAGTGTTAAGTGACTTGCCCAGTGTCACACAGATACTAAACATCTGAGATCAGATTTGAATTCAGAAAGATGAATATTCCTGAATCCAGGACTGGTCCTTTATCCACTGTGCCACCTAGCTGCCTAATTCTGTACATAAGAGTTGCTTACATATGGTTATGTAAGGGTGGAAAGGAGAATGAATCAATTAGGGATTAATCATAGGGTGTTCACAGTATTCCAGAGATTGCTGAAAATTAACACCAGTTGTCACTTTTTCCTTCTTTTTTACCAAAAACTGACTGGGAAAAGGTGGACAAAAATTATAGCTCAAAGAATTGAGGCTAGCCAAGAGGAGGAGGAAGGGGTATTCAAGACCCATCTGAACGAAGGAGAGGCGCTTTCTACTTTGTAGTTTTTTAAGTGTGCCAGGCAATCTGTGCTATCAGATGTTGGCTCTGGACTGAAAGCAAAGTAATCCAATCAATTACTCAACTAGGAGACTGGAGAGAAGGCTTCTAATCTAGCTCTTCTACAGATCAACTGCATGCTTTGAATTAGTCTTTCCCCTTAGTTTCCTCATCTATGAGGTAAGGGGGGTTGGACTAGACCAGTGTTTTCTGATCCTTGTTCTATTAGAATCTAATACTTCACATGGAATAAAAGTTCTATGAGAAAATTTCAGTGTTGGTGTGATTCTTTTCCATTTCCTTCTCCTCTTCCTCCCCCCAACTAAAACATTAAATTATGGACTTAATTAAATTAAGAATGCTTTATTTTATTAGATTGGGGTTTTCCTTCTGTCCATGAAGATTGTGCCTCATCTGCCCCTTAGAGGGCTTTATTTGGCCTCTCTGGTCCTTATTGACAGACGTGGGATTTATTGTTAGGCCCATACCCAAAGTCTTTCCAGCTTGGAAGAATTTGCAAGAATTCATCATCCACTGTTATAGTCTTTGAGGACACAGCATTATCTCCTTTGTATGGTGAGAGAAAACTTTAACAGAAGATTAATTATGAATTAGCATTTTGAATGGATCAATATACTTAATCACACACAGAGGTAAACAAAATAATTATTGTGTGTAACCATCATCCAGAATGAAACTAATGTAGTCCTACTCTGAGATCACCCTCTCAGAGCAGGGCTGGATACATCCTATTTCCTCTAGAGCTCCAGGGTTCTACATTGATCCCCTGAGGGGACAATGCAATGGCTTACTTTAATGTTAATGGCCCAGGTCCCCAATCTGTTGTGTTCTCCCTAATGTTAGCTACTAGATATTGGTGTTCACTGGTTAAATGAAACTATGATAGTTTCATTTAACCAATGAACACCAATTAGCATGAAATCAGGAAGGCCTGGGTTCAAAGTCAGCTTCATAATTGTTGGGCAAGTCACTTAATCTCTTTATCTCAGTTTCCTCAACTATAAAATAAGGATAACGCCAGCACCTACCTCTCTGGATAGTTGGGAGGATCAAATGAGTCAATATTTGTAAAGAACTGGCTTAGTACAGTGCCCATAGATAGTTGGTTCTTAATGTTAGTCGACTGACTGGATGATTGAAACACAAGAAAGAAAAAGACACAATTAAGAAGAAGAAAAAGGAGAGCCATGCATTTGACTTCATGCTCATTCTGGGGAACAGAGGACCCAGATCCAGAATTCATCCTCCTGGCTTGGACATCAGCAGAATAGAAAAGAGCAGGGAAAAACAAATTCATTTTGATTGGATTCTGCTTATTGAATCAACCCGTTTCTGTTGCAGCAATCAAACTGTTAGATTCATGGTTCATGGACTGGAACAAGTTAGAGAATTGTTGTATTCTACCATGTACAAAACAGGATCACACCTTGTGTTTGTGTGTGTGTATGTTTTGATAGCTTTTATTTTGGATCATTTTCATTTTTTAAAAATTAGTTTATCTTTCCATCGACATGCAAAGAAAGTTTTTGACATTCATTTTTCTGTAAGGCTTTGAGTTTCACATTTTGGATCATGCATTTGTAAAAGCAGGCTCTTTGGTCTCTTATTTATTGACTATCATATGCCAGACATTGAGTTAAGTATTGGGGGGGACAAGGAAAAGCAAAACCAATCCCTGGTCTCAAGGAACTCCTATCTATTGGAATGGCAGAGTATGTTGTACATGCTCTGAGAATGGAGTCTTCTGGACCAGCCTCTGGCCTGGTTTCTGGTACATGAATGTGAATTTCTTTCACCATGTTTCAATATTTTACCAACCTTCCTTTCTCTCCTGGGTAGCTCATGATCTCAACCTACCCCTCATCCAGCAAGGTGGATTCTGCTGAGATAATTCACATTCTCAAATGCTCCAGGATCAAATTAGTTAGGAGAATATTAGATTAATGTCTCTTCTAGCTGTGATATATTACCATTTTGGAAGGTCATTGAGAACTAAACACTTAGGTGTTTAGCTAGGTGTGTGAAGTGAGGAGCAACTAGGGGGTGAAATGGATAGAGTGCTAGGCCTGGAGACAGGATAACAACTTTCTGAGTTCAAATCTGGTCTTGGACACTAACACTAGCTGTTTGCCTCTGGGCAAGTCACTTCACCCTGTTTTCCTCAGTTACTCATCTGTAAAATGAGCTGGAGAAGAAATGGCACAACCACTTTAGTATCTTTGACAAAAAGAGCCCAGTCAAGATTATGAAGAGTAAGACGCAACTCAATCACAATAAATAGTGAGTAGAGAGGGGAGTGAGAATAAAAGAGGGAATTTCTGCCCTTGATAGCCTCACTGCCTAGGTATAGAGATAGGATCAAAGCATTATAAAGAGCATAGAAATAAAAATAACAAAAGAAATAAACAAATTATAATTAAAAATTATATCTTATTCTCTAAATGTTATAGGAATAAAGAATAGAAAGATCACTTAAGTAAAGGTTTAAGTCATAGTGATAATGACAGTTTTTAATCACATATTTTGTGAAATTGAGCAACTATAACTGTGTTAGAGAATGTATAAAAATAGGGGCCCTGATTTTATGGAGTTTTTAGTTTAGTAGGGGCAAGATATGACATGAATAGCTTCCTCCTCACCCCATGTGTAGGGAACTTTTGTATTTTTTCAATTCTTATTTTTTTTACTTATTGGTATTTTTTTCTCCAAATTACATGAAAAGAAAATTGTCAACATTCAATTTTGGTGAGATTTTGAGTTCCACACTTTTCTCCTCCCTCCCTTCCCTTACTATTCTTCAAGACAGCAAGTAATCTGGTACAGGTTATACATGTATAATTGTGGGTACCTTCTGTATTGACTGATTTAGATTCTCTCACCTTTAGGAGAAAGTCTCAAATCTCACCCAAGGAGAAATTGCCAAAAGTCTCTAGTGTAGCAATCTGAGGACAGGGACAATATAGAGACTAAAGACTACTCTTATGCTGGTTTCTTCCCAGAGTCTTCTTTCCCTTCAGATGCATCTCTGTAACTTCTATGAACCAATCATTCCATTAATCAAATAGCAATTATCAAGCACTTGCTATGTGCCAACACTGTGAAATCACTGGGGATACAAAGAAAAAAGAAAGAACAGCCCATTTCCTCAAAGAAT
The DNA here is from genome assembly GCF_037893015.1 of Macrotis lagotis. Classification (NCBI taxonomy): domain Eukaryota; kingdom Metazoa; phylum Chordata; class Mammalia; order Peramelemorphia; family Peramelidae; genus Macrotis; species Macrotis lagotis. The sequence goes on from NC_133658.1 coordinate 608,520,215, forward strand.
TCACATTCCAATGGAGGAGACATAGTATGTAAGTAGCAAGGTCATCTTGACTTGGTTTGTAGGCAAACAAGAATCGATATCTCAGTGTTTCTAAGGAAAACATTAATTTCTGCCAGGAAGGAAAGAAGAAAGTTGGGGCCTGAGACACTATTTTCTTCTCAGGAGTCCTCTCCTTTAAAAATTGTTGGTCTTAGGGAAGTAAACTCCTGATTAGTAATCATTAATGGGGAAAAAGGGGGGGGCTCAAGATTTATATCTATCTATCTATCTATCTATCTATATATATATCTATATATCTATATATATAAGACTTTCTTGTCTTGCCACCAAATACTAATTCAACAATGATCATACATAGCAAATAGCAAAGAAGCCCTTTAATCCAAATCTGTAGCACAACAAAAATCAAAGAAAATATACATATGAGACTATATATAACAGAAAATAGACCGGAAGAACTTTCCTACTGGAAGTAAGATAACTTAGTTCAACTAAGAGATACAGAGTCTCAGATCTCACCCAAGGGGAAATTCTCTTAAATCTCTAATATAGTAACTCAATGATAGTGACATGATAGAGATTGATGGCTCCTCTTCTGTTGGCTTCTTCCCAGAGCCTTTCTCTCTTCAGTGACCTGAAGAGAGATTGTCCTAGACATTGCTCTCTACCACCTATGCCAATGGGCTTTGGGATTCAAGTTACCTGTAAATGAGTAGATATAGCAAAGGTTTTTAAACTGGGTGTGTGTGTATAAATTTCAGGAACTTGATGAACTTGGGAGGGGAAAACAAAGAACACATTTTAATCTTTACTCACCTCCAACTGAAATTTAGCATATCTTTCAGTTATTTAATTTATTATCATTAATTAATTATTATCATTCTGAGGAGTTCCTAGAATTGCAAAGGAATTCATGATACAAACATGTTAAGAATCCTTGACTGACATGGTAAATTATAGAGTAGATGGGTGATAATCTTAGAGGAGAAAGGCATTTAAAATTTTAGAAATTTCTTGGGTATGTAATGCTCAAGTTACTTGTCACATAGATAATAAGTATTAGTTTAAACCTAAACTTTCCTGCTCCCAAGGCCAACTCGCTATCCACTCTACCTGCCATCTAAAATTACTAAATCTTCCATATTTAATGATAAATACATTAGAAGGTTACAAAATACTATGTGAAATCTCATGGAAAAGGTCACCTACTTTGGAAAGACTACATGAAAAAAAGTAGAAGAGTTGGGTCTGGAAGGATTGGTAGAATTCAACTAAGTGTGCAGGAGATAGAAAGATTTTATAGACCAGAAAAACAATGGTGTACTGGTGGTAACCAGCATGGTAGAAAGGAGTATCGACTAGCAAGTAGAGAGAGGGACCAGAACGGAGCTGGTAATTGGTATTGGAGAGTAGCAGAAGGAGACATGGTTGTTGGCAACACATCATGGCTTTCCTTTGTCCCTCCTGAGGAGAACCCTTTACCTCAGTAATTCCATATGGTCCACCGGGCCACTTAGAGCAGCTGCCTGTCTTGGCTGCTGAGTACTGGTTTGAGGATGGTTCAAATTACTCTCTGATGTTCTAGGGCCAAACCATGTCCCTGGCTTGTGTCCCAGGCTTCCCCAGGCCTTGGCTTCAAGACACCTTGTCCTCTCCTCAGAAGAGTTGGCCTTTGAGCAAACTGGACTGAAAGATTAAGTTTGCCTTCTCTGCTTCTGAAGGTTATTTATTAGTAGTTATATGAGGATCTGTTGAAAGAAATGAGAATATTAAGCCTAAAAAAAGACTTGGGTGAGACAAACTACCTGTCTTCAAATATTTAAAGGGATATCATGTAGGAGTTGACTCATTCTCACTAATGAATGTCTAGACTAATAATGAACCTAGAATGACTAATTCTTATTCTGAAAGAAAATATTATGGGAGGTAGATTTTTGGTTCATTATAAGAAAGATCTTTTCAACAATTTGAGTTGTCTGTGAATGGAATGTAGATAATGAGTTCCTCATTTCTGGAAGTGTTCAAGTTAAGTCAATGAATATTAACCAGAAATAATATAGAGAGGATTTGTGCTTCACATAGGGGTTAGATGACTAAACTTAGAATGATAGAGGCTGGGAAACACAGAACTCAGGGCTGACTGGTGGAGTCAGTGAAATTGAGCAGCAAAGGAACATGATAGGTTTTCCAAATCATCAGTGCAAAAGTGGGATCTATAAAGGTCAACTATCCTATTTCTTTGTAACCTTCTTTGGGATTTGTTCACAACACTGACTACCTTATATTACTCAATATTGGTGTATGTTTTCTATCTTTGATTAAACTGCCACTCAATCAACACTTATGGAGTGTAAGTGTAAGACTGAGGGCTAGCCCTATGAGAGATAAGATAATGTATGATATACTCTTTGCTATTAAAGTAATTTATACTACATATAGTTCAGAGGTCTTTAATCTGAAGTCTGTGAACTTTTCCAAAAATATTTTGATTACTATTTCAATAAAAGTGGTTTCCTTTGTAAATCTTTGTATTTTACTTGGTGCATTTAAAAACATCATTTTGAGAAGGAGCCTGGGAACTTCACCAGACTGCTGGAGGGGTCCATGACACATACAAAAAGAAAGGAACTTTTGCTTTAATTGGAGATAGAGACAAATTATATATATTATATATATGCATATATATAATCTATACATATATATATATTTATGGAAAAACGACCCCTACAAGGCAGAATGTATATGCTAAGTGCCAGAGATGTGCTGTAGGAATAGAGATAGGATATATCACTGGATGCTGGAGCAATCATCTAAGTCTTCACAGAAGATAGAGGAGTCTATGAAGGATGAATGGAATTGAGAAAAGGGATTGAGAATGACCTTCCAAACTGTTGAAATCATATGAATAGAAAAAAATGGGAAAATTCCCAAAGAACTTTTGGAGGATGATGGCTAACCTAGCCTAGTTGGCATAGAGGGTTCGAGATAGGTAGATAGCAGGTAGGGATAATACTGAAAAGGTCAGCCAGGGTGGAGAAGGCTGTATGGTCAACTTCAGGAATTGGAACTTGTCTTGTATCCTGCAATAGAGATCAAGAGATGATGCTTGAATAGGGGATAGCATGATTAAAAAAGATTTGGGAGTGGAAACAAAAGGGGCCACTGGTATTGAAATGCCCAACATATGATTAAAACAATTTCCATTGGAAAAGAATAAGAAAGGTAAATAAGGTTGTTTAGCTCTTGATCATGATAGATTTTGTATCTTTTTAAAAATAATCTATTTTCCTTATATGCAAATAATATGCTCTCTTTTAGGTGCGTATAATGAAAGCAAAGAATTTTCTTTTAAAAATTTTTTTATTTTTTAATGACATGTAAAATAGTTTCAATATTCACTTTTTTGTAAGATTTTGAGTTTCACATTTTTCTACCATCCTCCTTTCCCTTTTCCTCCCCCTGACAGCAAGTAATTTCATAAAGGTTATACATGTACAGTCATGTTAAACATTTCCATATTAGTTGTATTTTGAAAAAGAGAGTCAGAACAAAAGGGGGAAAAAAAAAGCATGGGAAAGAAAAAGCAAAAAAAGCAATTTTTAAAAGGGAGAATAATGTGCTTTGTCTACATTCAGACTCTATACTTTCTTCTCTGGATGTGGATAGTATTTTCCATCACAGGTCTTTAGAATTGTCTTTGAAGGAAGGAGACAGGGTTGTTGGCAAGAAGAGTTAAATTTATTATAGTTGATCTTCACACAATGTTGCTGTTAATGTATACAATGTTCTCTTGCTTTTTCCCACTTCACTCAGCATCAGTTCATGTAGGTCTTTTCAGTTTTTTCCTGAAATCTACCTGTTCAGGATTTCTTATAGAACAATAGTATTCTATCACATTGTTGAGTCATTCCTCACTTGATGGGCATCTTTTCGATTTCCAGTTCTGAAGCAAAGAATTTTCAGCAATGTACAACAACCTTACTATCTCACAGTTAACTGAAAGAAATGGAGAATATGGGATCTCATTGTCTTTATTACTTGTTGATTACACAATATTGCTCTTTTACACTCCCATCTCTATTTTAAAACATTCCAAGATTCTTTGGAAGATGAAACAACAAAATAGGAATAATTTTTTTTTCAAAGATCTTTTGGTAATAAACCAGGCAAGGCAAAAAACATGGGGATGTATGTTGTCCACAAGTATTTGTCATTGTGATGGAGATAAAGTCTTGAATCTAGATTAAAGAGGAATTCCCAATGGATAGTGAGGTTCTTCATGGAAGATATGGTACTGATTGCATTAAGCCAGGGTCTTCACATAGGAAAGACCAAAGGGTTGAAGAAGATCTATTATTCAGATTTCAACATACATTTGAATGAATAACTTGTACAGTTTGTATGATGATTACCTTATGTGTATCTGAGATAGATAATAAAGATAGAAAATGAGTTGAACCCAATAATGGAAAGGAAGAGGAAAGTTTTATTCCTTTTGAGAAATTGCAAAGTATTTTTATACTGACTCCAAGTTTCTCATAACAGCACAGGTCCATCTTCAATACAGTCATTTTTTCCTTTTGACAAGACTTGGAATTCCAAACCTCTGAAGAATTAAAGATACACAAAGAGGTCACTGGAAAGGTTCATGTTAAGTGTGAGTAGACTGCAGGATACAAAATAACAAGGAATTTCAAAAGAGGGAAAAGAATAAAGGTTTTCACCAGAAAATTATATGATGGAAATAGAAGATAGAAAAGTCACATGGAGAGACCAATGGCTGATAGATAATCAGCCAGGGTATCCTTGAGATATCACAAGTGAGGAAGGACTTCAGTATATTAGATAGATCCCCTGAGATGAACTTTGGAAAGAAAATGAATGCGTCACACAGGATGAATGAACAGTTGGAAGAGACTTAATTGAGGAGTTACCAGATTCTGGTAGTAACGACACCCTAGCCCCTCCTCCCAAACAACTTAAGCTATTTTTTTCTTAATAGGATAAAGGATGTGTGTGTGTGTGTGTGTGTGTGTGTGTGTGTGTGTGTGTGTAGAAAATGAGGCTGGTGACTTAGCACAGATCTCTTCACTCAAATCCATTTCATGTGCTTGTCATGACATCACCTTCCTGATATCATGGTTTTCTTCAAGAATGAAGAACAACAACAACAACAACAACTGCTTGCTAAAAGCAAGGAAAGTTGTGGCATTCTCTGATGCTCAGCTAGTGGATCATATAGACACTTTAGACAAAGGGAACTTTTCTCTGGTTGATCCACTGTGTCAGTGCCTAACCTTGGTGAATCTCCTTCTCCTGTTGTTAGTTAGGGGTAAGTAATTCTGCTTTGGAGGCAGCTAGGTAGTTCAAGGATAGAATACCAGAACTAGAATTGGGAAGATCTGAATTCAAATTCAATCTCAGATATTTACTAGTATCATTCATTTGATTGTAAGCTCCTATACGATGATGAGGAACTTTTTTGCCTTTTTTTTGGAAAGACTCGCACTTAGCACGGAGCTTATCATATAGGAAGTACTTAATAATTATTTATTGATGGATTATTGATTGATCTTAGGCAAGTCATAACTTCTGTTTGCCTCTGTTTTCTCATCTGTAAAATTGGGATAATAATGATTGTTGTGAAGAACAATTCAGATTAGAATTTTAAAACACTTAGCACAGTGCTTATAGTGTGCTACAAAATAATAACAATAACAATTATTATTATTCACAATCAAATCACCAATGAATATCTCATTTTTTTCTAATATTGAACCTAATCTACTAGGAGACTGTTCTAAGTCTCCTTAGAACACTTCCCCATTTGAGTCTAATGGAAAGACTGCCTAATTGATGCAGCCCTGACCACCCAAACAAAGACTCTTTGGGTTCTGAGGAGTGTTGCTTCTATAGGTGAGGGCCCATCAGCTACCATTCTACTTATCTGTATTTTGCTCCCAGAAGACTAGTTAAAGGGAAAAAAGGGAAATTCTTGAATGGGGGGGGGGGGGCAGAGGGAAATGAATGCTTGTTGTTCAGTTATGCCTTACTCTTTGTAAGCCCATTTGGAGGTTTCTTGGTAGATAGTGAAGTAGTTTGCCATTTTCTTCATTCTCTCTTTTTACTGATGAGGAAACTGAGGCAAATTGGGTTAAATGACTTGTCCAGGGTCACATAGCTAGTAAATGTCTTTGAATTCAGGAAGATGATTTCTTCCTAACTTCAGGTTTGCCATTCTATCCTAAACTACCTACCACCTGCCTGAAATGAGTGATATACTGTAATAATATGTAATTACCAGATGACCCCCTTTTCTAAAAATATCTCCTGCATATTTTCCATTATCGAAGGAAAAGAACACGAACTTCATGCTCAGAGGACCTAGGTTCAAATCCTAATTCTGCTGTTACCATCCATGTGTCCTTGTGTAAATCACTTCACTGCCATGGGTCTCAGTTGGAGTAAATGATTTATGAGCTCTCTAACAGCTTTAGAGTGATGATCTCTCTTTAAAAAAGTAAGTGAAGGGGGTGCTAACCTAATTAGCTTCAACTAGTTTTAATCTGCAGAAATATCTGGGCAGCTAGATAGTCCAATTGGGACCTGGAGTCAGGAAGACTCATCTTCCTGCTTTCAAATTTGGTCTCAGACACTTACTAGCTGTGTGACTCTGGGAAAGTCACTTAGTTTTGTCTGTCTCAGTTTCTTCATCAGTAAAATGAGATGAGTAAGGAAATAGCAAATCCCTCCAAGTATCTTTGTCAAGAAAACCTTGAGAGGCCATGAAGAGTCAAAAATGATTGAATAACAGGGCATTGTGGCTTGGCTGTCACTGAGCCCAGAGATATGGGCCCTTTGCCTGTCTAGGACTGCAATGAGGCTTGGATGGGGTTAGTCTGGGACAGAAGCACAAGCTCCAGATCCTCTTGGGGTGCAAAGTCTGAATTACACACCTGCTGGTTTCTGGTGGAATGTGGTTTGCAACCAGGCAATCTCAGTTCCAACCTTCTGCCTTTTCTTTCTTCCTTTTCTTCCTCTATCAGTGAGAAAATCTGCATTACAAATTGTAAACTTAGCAGTACAACTTTGGGGAAGTTTCCAAGTCAGTCAGATGATTTCAGTGAATTACAAAGGTGGGAAGATGGCCAATTTTGGTGTGGTGAGCTTCAGGGCAAAATGTTTTTAGATGGGGAGGATTAGTAACTGGGGGCAGGGATGAGACTGAGTGAATATGGAGGTGGCCTGAGACTGGGGGTAGGAGAGGAGGCAGCAACCTTCTCATGTATCTTCAGGGACACTAGAAAAGTCTACTGGGAAGTAGACAAAAAAAAAGAAAGAAAATCTCTCATACCAGCCTATTGCATGATACACAATGTCTCCTGAAAACTTTCCTGTCATTGTTTCTAGGATAAAATCCAAACCTCTTTCCCCAGCATTCAAGGCTTTCATAATATGACTCCAACCAATTTACTCTCTCCCTGAAAAGAGCAGGGTCAGTCCTGGCTCTGTACTTTTGAGCATCAACTTCCCCTGACCTGGAAGAGCCTTTCTTCTAGGACTAGTTGAAGCTCTAACTCTTCCATGAAGTATTTCCTGACTACTTTTGTGTTTCTCTCCATTCTTTGAGCCCCTGCAATACCCATTGCTGATCCATTAACCAAAAGAGTGAACATGTTTTAAGCACCTACTATATACAGGTGACTCTGGAGGGGAAAGTGAGTCTGGTGACACACAACCCTCCTTCACTTAAATCCAATTCATGTGCTTGTCTTGGCAGCACTATGTGACACTATGTCACAAAGAGTTAGCTACTACCTAAAAACTAAACAAGAAGGTACTAAGTTAGGTACTAGAGATTCAACGTCAAAAAATGAAATAGTCTCTGCCTTGAAGGAGCTTATATTTTATTAAGGATATTGGTTCTTGTCCCCTGGGGTATTTAGGTGGTCCTGACCTGGGCTTGGAGTCAGGGCCAAAGTCTAGTCATCGGATTCATCTCTGGCCACTGGACCCAGGTAGCTCTGGAGGAGAAAGTGAGGCTTGTGACTTAGCATAGCTCCCCCTCACTCAAATCTAATCCATGTGCTTGTCATGGCATCACATCCCTGATGTCATGGTCTTCTTCAAGTTTGAAATAAAAGCAACAACAAAAACCTCAGGAATCAGGAAGACCCAAATTCAAATCCAGGGGTACTTAATAGCTCTTATGACTGGGCAAGTCACTTAACTTCCATCTGCCTCAGATTACTCAACTGTAAAATGGGGATAATAACAATACCTACCTCACAGGGTTATTGTGAGGATCAAATAAAGAAAATTTTAGAAAACCCTTAGCAAAAGCCTGGCACATAGTAGGAGATATATTAAAAACTTCATCTTTTCCTCACAATCTGGCCTTTCATCACTACTTAGCTGAAACTACTCCCTAAGGAAACCAATTTTCTCTTTATTATTTAATCCAAAGGTCTTTTCTTAGTCTTCAAGCTTCTCTATCTCTCTTTCCGGTTTGATAACCACTCCCTCTTTCTGGCTCCTTTCCCATCTCCTTCAGTTTTTGTGACATTGTTCTTTCCTGGTTCTCCTTTGAGACTGAGGGATTCTTCTCAATCTCCTTTGCAAGATCATCAATCATGCCCCTCCCTCTAGGAGTGCATGTACTCTAGGATCTCCTGCCCTTTTCTCCCCCTTCTCTTCTCATCTTTCCTCTCCTCTTCCCTGACCCTCTCCTCTTTCCAGTTTTTCCTAAAGTAAATTCTTCTCAACTTCCCTCTTTCTCTCAAGAGCAGCACATATTACCATTCTTACCTAGGGTAGCCATTTCAGTTCTTCATTCTTATCCTCCCATAATTTGCTCCATTACCAAGGCTTGTTGGTTCTACTTTATCACTATCTCTCACATTTGATTTCCATGCAAACTAAAATGATGCTAGTTTAGTTTTCCATCAAGTCTTCCCTTCATAATAATAATAACAATAGCCCACATTTACATAGTGCCTACTATGTATAAGATACTGGATTAAACACTTTATGAATATTATCTTATTTTGTGTTTACAACAAACCTGGATTTCACTCAGCTCTTCCTGATGCCAAGTCTACCTTATTGTAATTAAAAAAACCTCCTAATTGTCATCCTTATTTCCTTTCTCTCTCTTCTTCAATCCATCCTTCCACATAGCTAATAAAATGATATGCTGAAAACACAAATGTGACTATATTATGATCCTGCTCAAGAAGCTTCCATAGTTCTCTATTGTCTCTAGAATATAAATTCCTCTTTTTGGCACTAAAAGAACTTTAGAACTTTTCTCATCTACTTTTCCCAGCTGATTGCATATTATTCCCCATTCTGTGTTCTAGTCATGGCTGTTTACTTGCATTCCCCGCACATAACATGTATCTTTATATGAGTTGACCCCAATTCCTGCAATACTTTTCCTCCTCATCTCTGCCTCTTGGAAGCTTTCAAGACTTAGTTCAGGTGCTACCTCTTATATACAGCCAGAATTCCACCTCCCACTACTCAAATCACCTTGCAGATATTTTGTTATATCTTGCATTTGATTATTTATGAATGTAGTATCTCACCCTTTCCAAGAATGTCAATTATTTGGGGGCAGAATTTCTTGCTTTTTTGTGTCCACAGTACAGGGCATGTTGCCCGATGCATGTGAACATGCTTATCACTTAGCAGAGGCTTGTGGATGATTCCTTGGCTCTCTATGATAAATCATTTGACACAACCTATATATGGTGGCATGTATTTATTATTATTCTTTCCTTTATTTTTGTCTTGTCTCCTCAGATAAGAGTGTAAATTGATGGAGGGTAGCTACCATATTTAAATCTCTTTTATCATTAGCACAGTGATTCTGTTGGTATTGAGGATCCCCAGAATTCCACCACTGTAGACTCATTTCTTTGGGGTATTTTCCCCCTGTGGTCTTTTTTAAAAGATGAAAATAGTTTTGGAATAATAACCCATTGGGTCACTAACCTCAGCTATGAAGGAGTTTGTCAGCAGATTTCTTTCCTGAAAATTAGAATGAAAGTTAGAGCCATTTGTTGTTGTTGAGTTGTTTTCAGTTGTGTTTGACTCTTTTTGACCCTTTTCTGGGGTTCTCTTGACATAGATATGGTTTGCTATTTTCTTCTCCACTCATTTTATAGATGAAGAACTAAGGTAAACAAGATTAAGTGACTTTCCCAGAGTCACACAGCTGGTAAGTATGAGAGACCAGATTTGAACTCAGAAAGATGAGTCTTTCTGACTCAAGACCCAGCACTCTTATATATAGCTGCCTGTAAATCATAGACTATCACAATTGGGAGCAATACAAATAGTAGAATCTAGATGTATCCCTTAGTGGGAAAAGTCCCCTCCTGACATAAAGGATCACTTTGGAGAATTCTCATTCTTTGGTTTGTAGTTCACTCAGGTAGAAGCTGGGAACTTAAAATACTTTCCCAGGAAGCTAGATAGTATAGTGGATAGGGTACCTTCTCTGAGTCAGGAGGACTTGAGTTCAAATTTGACCTCTGACACTTAAGACTTACTTGGCTGTGTGACCTTGGGCAAGTCACTTACCTCCATTATTTTGCAAAAATAAAAAAATACTTTCTCACAAGGATAACCAACAGCTCACCTTTAAAGGAACTGAGCTCATAAAGTCTCAAAACATAGAACAGTTTAATTTACACAATTTAGACTGGTACTTAAGTCCACAGAAAGTTAAGCAATCAATTCTTTTAATGAAACACTCTCCCTTTAAAGTACCCCTTTTTTATAGTTTGCTAGCCTATTTCTTTTTTTTTAATGTTACATTTAAAAAAAATTTCTGCTAATTACATGCAAGAGCAGTTTTCAACATCTAATTCAAAGCTTATAAGACCAACATTTTTTCCCATCTTCTTTTCCCTCCTCTCTCCCCATGGCAGTGAACAGTCTGGAAAAAAGTTGTACATGGACAATTGTGTTAAATATGTTTCCATAGTAGTCATTTCAATCTATTTCTTGACTTTTAACTTTATGTTAAAGTTGAATTCTGCTCCCAGGAGGAGGAGGAGGCACTGTTACAAACATCAGATTTTTTTCATGCTACTTTTTTTCAGAGATAGTTCTTGGAATCTATAAAGTTTTCAATTCTTCTAAGGTGATAATGATCTAAAGAGAGATATGGTCACTGCCCTCCTAGTCTGTATTTTGGTCTATGAGAAACCACAGGTTTTCTTTCCCACCTTGGAAAAGTGACCAGGGTCTCCACTTCCCTGTGACTGTATGCTCTAGTGTTGTGGTGCTAGTGTTCCTCCTTACTCTGGGATTGCACCCCAGAAACATGCATGGGTTATACAACAATGCACTGCACCCAATGCCAGCAACAGGTAGCCTATAATCACCTTCTGATACATTTTCTGACCTTTTACTGTCTGACCCTTTACTGAAACCTTTGCTGCCAATTCAGTCACCCCAAGACCGGCTGCTAGATTCTGCTCCATTCTTACCCAGTGAGACAGATCTTCCTTCCAAGTAGTCTTGGGTTAGAAAGCAGTTTCACCCCTGCCTGTTGTTGGTTCTGTTGCTCCAGAATTCTTTATAAAGAATTATTTTAAAGTTATTTGGGAGAACTCAGACAAGTCCCTGCTTTTACTTTCCAACTTGGCTCTACCCCAATTCAATTCCAGTCATTGAGCATCTCTGATCAGGGTAGTGGTAGAGGGGCAAAGGAAAGGGATTGAAACCTCTGATGTGCCTCTTTCAATTCAGCTCAGTTCAAATGTCTATTGAATGACTGAACTGTGGGGAACACAGGAAAAGTTCATGATGCAGTCAATGCTCCTGAGGAATTTTTGATTCTGTTGGAAGACAAAAATATGTCACAGGAAACTGGTGCAGAGTAACAGAAGAAAGTGTAATGGCCTAAACACAATCATATCAAATGCCAATAAATTTGGTGTATACAATAAGCTCCATGGATAGTTAGGGAAGAGAGAGAGAAATTATTATTATTATTATTGTTATTATTATGAGTCGGCAGGAAACCTTTATTGGAAGGGGGGGGTGTCAATGAACGTGGTACAGAAAGATAGGTAATATCAACAATTATTACTCTTTATGGGACTTCAGAGTTTCCCAGGTATTTTTCTCATAATGATACCATGTATAATAATAACTATCCTCATTTTATAGGTAAGAAAGTCATAGTTCACGAGTTGTGATATGACCAGAGTCTTGATTTGTTAATGGCAGAGATGGAATTCAAACAAAGGTCTCCTTTTTCCATTATCCCAAATTTAGGGGGATGGATATAAAATATAAGAACACAGGTTGGATTAATACAGTCTTGATGAGGCAGTAGCCTATTCTCTGTTTCTGTTTCCTTTTCTGTTGAACAGGATGTGGGGAAGGGGAAATAATATTTATGATTCATCATGGCTGCTCCCCTTCTTTTCCACCTTCCCCTTGACCTTCTCCTCACCTCCTTTGGTGTCATGACACTGAAGGGAGATATTGTCAGTAAAACAGTTTGAGTTTCTTGGACCAGAGTCTTTATAATCACTCCAAGCCACAGAAGCAGAGCTGCCTGCTCTAAATGACAAATTTTGATGGGACATCAAAATGATGCGTGGCTCACTGCCGCCATGAGATTAGGTAGAGTACCTGCATTTGTTCAGGTGTATTGGCTCAGTCATTGGAGAGGAAGGTGGGATAGAGGTGGGAGAGAGGTTAAAATACAATAATATTGCCTTCTCCCCAGTTCTGGTGAAAAGGGAACAAAGCATACTATTAATAACATAATTATATGTTATGATGATATGATTTGAATGCTTTTTTATTATTTAATTTATATTATATATTATATATTAATTTATATTATTATATATTATAATATACTAGACAGCTAGGTGGCACAATGGATAGAGTGCTAAGCCTGGAGTCAGGAAGATTCCTCTTCCAGAGTTCAAATCTGATCTCAGAGACTTCCTAGTTGTTCGATCCTGGGCAAGTCACTTAATCCTGTTTGCCTTAGTTTCTTTATTTGAGAAATGAGTTGGAGAAGGAGATGGCAAACCATCCCAGTTTCTTTGCCAAGAAAATCCTTAATGGAATAAAAAAAAAAGTTAGACATGACTGAAATGACTAAAAAAACCCCAACAAAATTATAATTTATTATAGTTATTATTTATATTTATTAAAATTTATTTACACAGAATCTGTTCAATTCAAAAGATTATAAATCTAGAGCTAAAAAGGGCCCTCTGAAATTAGCTAGTCAAACCAGTAGCAAGTTCCAGGGGTAAGATTTGAATTTCCTCTAAATTCAAACCAATGTGCTTCCCACTTTACCACATCACTTTTCCTAGAAGCTGACATCTAGAGAAGTAGTGACTTGTTAAGTGTCATCCAATGAATTAATGGAAATAACATTAGACTCCTAACTCCCAAGATGGAAGAAGGACAAAAAGGCTGATCATCAGAGGCCTTCTCCTCTACCCTTACTTGTTCCACTCTCAAGTCCCTTGTCTATTCCATATGTATCTTATATATGCACATTTATTTGCACGTGGCCTTTTTCTCCATTAGTAGATAAGGTTCTTGAGTGAAGAAGTTATTTTTGTGATTCTTACCTTTTTTTTTTGTATCCCCCAAGTCCTTAGAACAATGCCTAGTGCTTAATAAATCTTAATTAATACCTGTTGATTGATTGGTTAGATCAGAGGTGTCATATACACATCACCACCACCACCACCATTCCCAATATGACCAGAAGAAAATAAAAATGTAGTTTCAAGGTTTCTTTTTTGCAAGGCAAATGGAGTTAAGTGGCTTGCCCAAGGCCACACAGCTAGGTAATTATAAGTGTCTGGGACCGGATTTGAACCCAGGTACTCCTGACTCCAGGGCCGGTGCTTTATCCACTGCACCACCTAGCTGCACCAAAAATGTAGTTTTTTTTGATACTTTATACTTACTTTAATTTCTGCACTGAAAAGAGGGGGAAAAGGTGAAAATTACCATAGATTAGCTTACAGTGATTTCATCTTTGTGCCCTTGAAGAAAAAGGCAAAGGAAAGACATTGAAATGGGGACCAACACATCACATAGTCCAAAAGATAACAAGGTTTCTAAAAATCCAAAGATGATGCCATTATTATTAACAGTAAATCATGTTTACATCTTTAAAATGAAGCACAAAACCTGATGTGAAATACATAAAACATTTATTAACGTAAATACATTTATTTACGTATGTACCCCATCTTTGAAGGAGGAAGGAATTTTGAGGCTGAACTTAGGTGCAGGCTATCTCAGCCATAGAAAGCACCTGGCCAAGTCTGCGTCATAACAAATACTACTGAGTTAGCACAGAAATGTTTTGTTAAGTCGATGGGCAAAATATGAGGAAGACTGCTCTCCTGGAGTTAGACTGCCAGTGTGCATGTCTGTCTGGCAGCTAAAAGTACTGAGAATAAGCGCTCCCCCTTTAAAACTAGGCCTTGCTGGATTACTGTTCCTTCTGGAATGTTCAGCACAATAAAGTTTGGGTCTTTTTTTATTTACCCCAAGCTCCAGATATAATTTAAGTGCTTCTTCTTGTCTTTTTTTTAAATGTGCAAACTGTTACTGGCTAAAGCTTTCAAAATACATTAACAGATATGAACACCCTGTAAAGATAGGAGGATAATGATTAATTCTTGTCCCCCGCTCCCCTTCCTCTTCTCCCACATTTTAGGGGCACTGGAAAGTAGAGAGGGCAAGTAGGGAGGCATTATAGAAATTAAGGACATTTCCTGCTGCAGTAATTCTAAGTCCCTGATTCAGTCCTTCCAAAGAGAGGGCTTGGTGGTTGGGGGGTCCCTAGTAGGAGATTGTCTACTCTTTGACAGAGGCATCGTGGGAGGTTGTGACCAGTGTGTGTTCATCCAGCCAAGCCAAGCTGCTGACGTGATGTAACCTATGGGCATCTTGGATCTTGACTCGAGTTTCTGGGTCGCTCAGGGTCCAAACATAGACCATCATGTCCATGCCCCCTGAAGCAAAATGTTCATTGTCTGGCGACCAGGCGATGCAGACAATTTTTGCATGATGTCCATAAAATACATTGTTCTCCGAGTAACCGTCAGCTACACTGAAGACTGTGACCACTTTACTGGCATCACAGACAGCTAGGAAAGCACCGCCGTGGGAGTAGGCCAGGTCTGTCACCGGCCCCTTAGCCTCGAGAAGCTTATCTTCATGTTTCAGTGTAGTTCCCTGGAGTGAGTATAGGCGGACATTCCCATCTGCTCCGCCCACGGCCGCAGTGCTTCCTGAGGGGTGCACAGCTACCACTTCTGGTTCATAGCCGGGATCATCAATAGTGAAGCATTTCTTCTGATCCTTCATTAAGACAATCTGTCCAATACATACAACTACTGCATAGCCTCCAGGCCCAACAGCTACACATTTTGGTTGAAAATCCAGCTTTACTACACTCTGTCCACTGTAGTCCCTCTGGATAAGATTGGTATAGCGCACAGTATCATCTATGCTGCAGCTTACAAGCTGATCGGCCTCATCCACAGTCATCCTGGATACCTGATTGGTGTGTCCTTTCCCAGCAAAGGAATCATTCTCCCCAGTCTCAGAATCCCAGTAATTAATGTGTCCATCATGGCTCCCAGAATAGATGTATGATTTACCACTGTTTTTATGAACCGTCAAGCACTGGATTGATTTACTGTGGCCCTTGATAACTTGGAGTGGTTTTCTGGGGTTGTTTTTGTCCAGGTAGTTGATATATCCAGAGAGAGAAATGCTTATTAAGTGGTCCTTCTGCCACAAGCATCCCAGCTGCTGATCCAACACGTTGGAGCCCATGTTAAATGTACTGACCAATGAGTTAGCACCAACATCCCAAATCTTAGAAGTTTTGTCTCCAGAAGCAGAAAGCAAATGGCTGCTGTCGGGGCTCCAGCTAATAGCATAAATTCCCCCATTGTGAGCCTTGCTTCCTCCTAGTGCACAAACTTTCTCTCCAGTCTTTCCATCATAGATGAAAATCTGGCCATCGGCACTTGCTGTGGCAAATCTGTTACCATCTGGAGAGAACCTAACACAGCTGACAAATCGGCCGTGGTCACAAATCGTGAACTTGAATTTGAATGGTGGTCTCTCAAAGAAGGCTGCACAGTTGTCATCACTGGCTGTTGCGAGTCGATAAGGCCTGGTTTGTTTAATATCAACACTATTGATCACTTTGTTATGTCCAGTTATCTCCCCCACAGAAGAGCCAGTATCCCAAAGGAAGACTACTCCAAACTTCTCTCTTCCTTCTCCAACAACTGCTATCCTCTTGCTATCTTCGGTCCAGGCTACATCCTTAATTTTGCCAGCAAAAGGCTGATACTCATATTTGAGCATGTGTTCCTTCTGTGTGGTATCCCAGATTCTAAGCTTCCCAGAGACATCTTCAGAGGCGATGTAGAATCCACTAGGCGCATACTTGGCCACCACAACTTGATGGGCATGTTCTGTATAAATGTCTGCAATCTCTGGATTATCGATGCTCCTCAGGATGACGCATTTTCCGTTGGTGTAGAGGAAATTGTGGCCTTTCCGGTCCCCGCCGAGGATCTCGGAGACCCCTCGCTCGACCTGCGGCAGGCTGGCGAACACCTTCTTGATCTCGTAAGGCATCTGCGCCCACTTGTTAGCGCGGCCCGAGCACAGCGCCTCGCCCGCCGCCCTGGAGCCACCAGAGTCGCGGGCCGCCGCCTCTGCCCCTGCCGCTCCCGCCCCGAGGCCGCCCGGCTCCTGCTCTCGCAGCTCTGGCAGGCGCAGGCGGCGGCCGAGCCCGCGACAACTCGGAAGCGAGCGCCAAAAAAATGTAGTTTTAATCTAATTTTAACATGTTGATACAATCATGTATTTGTTTACTAGGCATGTGTTGTTTACTAAGTCGATATACTGCCCAAGAGATACTTATGAATAATTTAGTGGCCTCCGTTTCTTTTAGAGTTTGACATTAGACTTCCAGCCAAGATGTCAGAGAAAAGATAGGCATACTGCTAAACGTCTCCTGATCTTCCCTCATTTATAATATGAAACAAACCTTTTAATAGAGTTTGACACTACTGGTTAGTTAGACACACACACACATATATATATATATATATATATATGTATATATATATATATATATATATACATATATATATATATATATATATATATATATATGGCTTTGGGAAAAGATCCCTTAGCACCCTGGTTAAAAATCTCACCTGTCACTTATTATATTCCCTCTCTGGGCAAGTTCCCTATTCTCCCTCAGTCTCAGTTTCCTCAACTGTAAAATGAAGATCTCTGAAGATCTTTTCCAGCTCTTTACTAATGATGCTATGTGAATGCATGGAGTGTGGAGTCTATAATTCTATTTGCATGGACATGTACATATATCTATTTACACTCTGCTGGTCCCTTTCACCAACAGAGAACAGACCAGCTCTATAGATCCTACCAAGTCAGAAAAGACTGAATTAAAACCGGTCATGGACTCTATGTCTCTCATTCAAGGATCAGCCCTGCCAGGTCAGAGAAATTCATTACCATAGAGCTTAACAATAGATGTGAGTTTTTGGAGTTGTAGCCATTGATGAAGAACATGTACAAGGGTATGGAGGGTTTGTAATCTGTCTTGCTAGAAAGAATACTTCTGTGATGAAATTATAAATCCTTGAAATATTGAATAAAATTTTTAAAATAAAATTTTTATTGATATCTTTTTTGTTTTTCCATTGTCTATATTTCCCCTGTATATCCCCCCCCATTTCAGATAAAGCATTATCTTGTCAATGTCTAGCTTACAGAGAATACATACCTACATACATACATACATATATATATATATGTATATGGCTGTATATGTATTGTGTATGGTAGACATACACAATACATATACACATACACAGAGAAACAGAAAGAGATAGAGACAAAGAGAGAACCAGAGAAAGAGATGGAGACAGAAAGTGAGGAAAGAGAAGAGAAGCAGACAGATCGAAAGACAGATAAAGACAGAGAGCATTTATTAAGTTCTTACAATATGCACTGTGGTTAGCTCTGGGGAAGCCAGATAGTTCTTATCTTCAGGGAGTCTCTACTCTGATGAAGACAAAACAAAAGGGGGAAGGGCTATATAGTATATGGATGACTGGGGAGATGTGGAGGCCTGGCTCTGGGTAAGATAAGGTAACAGTTCCCACTAGCAGGGAGCCCTATGTTCCAGGGACAGGGTGGGTAGAAAAGGGAAAAGATGAGGAGGATGACTAAAGCAGAGACAGCAAGTTGGAGATTGTAGGTTTGTAGATTTAGAGCTAGAAGGATCCTTAGAAGTCATCAAGTCCTAGTCCCCTCATTTTACACATTGGAAAACTGAGGCTTATAGCTAGCAAATGTCAGAGATGGGGTTTGAACCTAGATCTTCTTGACTCCAAGATCATCCATGAAGCCATGTTGATGTGTATTTTTACAGTGGAAGTGCAAGGGTACCAATAGAAATATAACTGGATATAAGGAACCAGAAATGGCCTCTAATGCCTTCTCTTCAAGTCACCAGCACTTCTATGAGTTCTCAGACATGAGGAGACTGGAATCTCCCAAGTTGCTTTGCTCTTGGCAACTTTCTTCAGGTGGGGCTGTGTTGGCTGGGGAAGATGCATGCTGGCACAGGCCCTGATCTACCCATTAACAGTTATCACTCCAAAAATGACACCAGGAATGCTGGGAGAAGAGCTCACACAGTTGGGGTAGGGTTGGGGGGTCAGGGGGGATGCAGGGGTGGGTGTTGGTTGTCTGGATCCTTTTACAATAGATCTTTGGGTAAGCCCAGGGGCCCAGGAAGAGCAGAGGAGAAGTAGCCAGACATAGGCATCCAAACAAAAAAACCAACAAGAAACCTCAAACCAAACTGCCTCATGTGGCTGCCAGGTCTCACTGCCAGAATCATCAATATTCATTGTCCTCCCCAGACAAATGTTCCTTCCCTACCTAGCAGTCATTGTGCTTGATAGGACAACAGGTGACAAGTCATATCATGTGGACAGACAGAGGTTAATAGCATATGTTCCTCAACATTGTTTTATCACAACGCTGAACAAGCCAGCATAGGAAATTCATGGGAATGAAGGTCACAGACTGGCTGGCTGACTGGAACCTGAGGCTCCTAACCATAATAGAAATAACCCTTTTCTGATACTCTGGGCAGACCTGGATTCTTGTCTAGACTCTACATTTACCTAATTCTTCAGCAAGTTCCTTTACCACCTTAATCTTTTCTCATCCTTAAAACTAGGATAATAATAGCACCTACCTCACAGATTTTTTGTGAGGATCAAATGGAAGAGTATTTTGAAAGCCTCAATATGTTGGATAAACATGAATTATTAATATTTCCTCATCAGTAGAGACAGCATAACTTGGTGGATAGACAGTAGGACTTGGTGCCAGGAAGACCAGGGTTCAAGGCCTACTTCTGACACAAGTTATAGAGAGGGCACCAACTTCCATTGCTAGAGAGATTTTCCATATCTAGAATGAAGACATCCTTCATCTGCAAAATGAGAGAATAATGTCTGACACATTTATCTCATAGGACTTTCTGAGATAATAGATATGAAGGATCTAAAGTGTGTCCTTTGACCCAGTGACACTACTACTAGCTCCATAAATCACAGATATCAAAGAGAGAAGAAAAGAACCCAAATGAGCATAAATATTTATAGCATCTCTGTTTGTGAGGGCAGAGACCTGGAAATTGATTGGGTGACCACCAACTGGGTATTATGAATATGTTTTGGTAGATTATTGGGTTGGAATACTATTGTGTTATAAGAAGTGATGAAGAGTATGGTTGCAGAGAAACCTAGGAAGACCTATATGAAGTGGTACAGAGAGAAAGGAGCTGAAAAATTTATATAGCAACAATAATGTTATAAAAAAAAACAAACAACTTTGAAAGACTTAACTTTTATCAATGAAATAACAAACTATAAATCTAGAAGAACCATTAGGAAACAAGTTACCTACCTCCTGAAAGAAATATGATGGACTCAGGATAGCGAGGTGGTGTGGTGGATAGAGAGTTAACCCTGAAGTCAGGAGGACCTTAGTTCAAATCCAGCTTCAGACACTTAGTAGTGTAATTCTGGGTAAGTTGCTTAACCCTGATTGCCTCAAAAAAATGAAAAGATGATGAACTCAAAGTATAGAAGAGATATATACTTCTGTGAGTGTATACACTCACAGGTATATACACAAATAGGTATATATCTGTATGTATGTCTATATATAGGTATATATATACTCACATGTATAATATGATATAAAGTTAATTGGGATTTTTTTTGCTTGACTATACATATTTGTTATGAGGGCTTGCTTTAAAAAAAATTCAATTGGGGAAGGAGGTGGGAGAGATGAAGATTTTGGTTAATTGACAAATAGAAAATTCTCTGAAAAGCAAAAGACACAAATATCAGATACCATTTTTTATAGAACTTCCTCCAAATCCTTGTCTCTTGTCACTTGTCTAAACCTACTCATTGCTCAAGGACTAACTTAAGTCATTTTTTCCATGTCTCCTTCTCTGACCACCTAAGACCATAATGATGGCCCCTCCATTTGAACTGAGGCTTTTTTTTTGGGGGGGGTTACCACTTTTTCTGTTACAATCCAGTTCTATTGGTGCAGATCATAGAACTCTGTGTAACTCATCTTGTGTCCCTAGGTCTCACTTAGTGCCTGAGGGGATTGTACTAAATGATTTATGAGGTCCTTTCTAGTTCTCAATCCTATCCTAAATGATATGTTATTCAAGAGGGTTTTTGTTACTATCTTTCATCTCTCCAACTAGATGTGAACTCATAGAAGTCAAGGAAAATATCACACTTTTCTTGTGTTGCCCACATGCACTTAGTAGCTCTTCAGTAAATGTTTACTGAATGGCTAAATAAATGTCAGTAGGGAAGGTGTTTAGGGAAACTCAATCTAAGTGAGCAATTGGGCTATTCAATTGAATGAATTTAGAATTAGTTCCATGTTTTTATCTACTTGCATTCAGTTTTTCACTGAATTTTTGTTGCAGTGTAATATGTACCATCCTCTCATGATATAGGCCAAGAGATTTAAAGAATTTAGAACTGAATAAACTTAATGAGTATTTAGTCCAATACTCTTTAAAGATGAAACCCAAGACCCAGAAAGGTGAAGATATCTAAGATCACCAAGGTCACAGAAGACAAAAATAATGAAATAATATTAAAATCCAAGTCTTTTAAATCCAAATCTATTGTTTTTTTCATGAGGTGTATTCTTGTCCTAAAGTACCATACGTTTGAGTTCAAATTATATACAATTTCCATATATTTAACTCATATCCTTTATCTACATTCTGCTACTACATCCAGGTTCTCAATTAGATTCTCTGCATTGCAGCAACTCCACTGATCTTTCTGCTGCCAGTCTCTTTCTTCTCCAACCCGCTCTCCAAAACATTTTCCAGAAGAATTTATGTAAAATACAACATAGATTCCCATTTCCCCCACTATTCAAAAGCTTTTAGGGGTTCTTCCTTTTGCTTAAAGTATAATGTACAAACTCCCGTGATGTATTTTTTTTACCCTTATCTCTAAGTATTTACCTTTATGTTATCCTTATCTGGCCACTGGTCCCAGATGGCTTTGGAGGAGAAAATGAGGCTGGTGACTTTGTGCAGCACCTTGATTCATGTGCTTGTCATGATATCACCTCTCTGATGCCCTAGTCTTCTTTGAGAATGAAGAACAAATATCATCATCATCATCATCTCTTACATAAATCAATCTTTTTATTGTCTCCTCAATGTTTCTTTCCCTCATTTGTGCTTCTTTTCACACTCAGAACAGTGTACTGTAATAGTTGCCGAATGAATGAATAAATACTATTTCTACAAACTGGAAAACAAGGGACGTTCCTTCTTTTCCCCTTCTCTCATCCAAATATCATTCAAATGCTATCTATTGTTCAAAATACAGTTCAGGTCTTACCACTTCTTGCAATCTTTTCTGAGCATTCCCACTAAAGGGGTCTCTCCCTCCCAGAATTCCTATAGTACCTATTTTCTGTATCTATCTATCTATCTATCTATCTATCTATCTATCTATCTATCTATCTATCTATCTATGTATCTATGTGTCTATCTATCCATCTATCTATATTTATATATCTCAATGAATTTCTGTCACATTCAGCAGTTCTATGGATTCTTAGGACACCTATAGTGTCAAGATTGCCAGATGAACATCCTATTTCATCTGTGTGTCTCCCCTAGTGCTTAAGTGCTTAATAAATATTTGTTGAATTTTAATTTGTCTTGAGCTAATAGTTAAATCCAAAATTCAAAGTTATAGAGTTTGAGTTAGAAGTGACTTTAGCAGTCATCTTATTCTAGCCCCCAAGAACCAGAAAGGTGAAGTGATATCCAAGGTTATGCAGGTTGTAAGTAAAAGAGCCACACATCTAACCAGTTTCCTTTTCTTAATTCAGTTTTCTTTCTACCAGTTTAATATTTTTATTTGTATTTATTTTGTCTTCCTTATTTATCCAATAATTCCCTTCAACCTCCAGCATGGTATCTGTATAGCATAGTAAGTGAACACATAATATGTTCTAAGTACAGACAAACTGCTTGTGTTAATTCAAATTAAAGAAAACTAGTCCCTGCCTTAAAGTTGGAAAGGGGAAGTGAACATTGAAGAAATTACTTGGAGGATGGTGAAGAAAGTCTGAAGAATCTGAAGTAAAGTCCACAAAAGAATGTGGATCTACCTGCAAAGTCACAGTTTAAAAATGGAGTTTCCAGAAAGAACTGACAAATCAGAAGAATCGTTAGGGGCAGAGTGAACATTTAGTAATGAAGTTTTTTATCTTCAATGGAAAATTTTTTAAAATTCAATTTTATTATATTTTCAAATCCAAATTCTCACTTCCTCTCTTTTAAGAAGGCAATACAAATATACCCTATACATATGAAGCCATGAAAAACATATTTCTTAATTAGCTATATTCTGGGGGAAAAAACTAGAAAAAGAAAGAGGAACTATATGCTTCAATCTGCTGTATGTCCATCAGTTCTTTTTCTTGAAGTAGATATAATTTTTTTTTTATCATGAGTCCTTTGGAATTGTGGTTGATCATTTTATTGAGTAGAGTTCCCAAGTCTTGACTATCTTGTAATACTGCTGTTCCTATATACATTCTTCTCTTTGTTCTGTTCACTTCATTTTGCATCAGTTCATATAACACTTTCCAGGTTTTTCTGAAAGCATCCCACTCATTTCTTACAGCACAATAGTATTCCATCACATTAATATATCAGAACTTGTTCAGTCATTCCTCAATTGATAGGTATCTCTTTAGTTTCCAATCCTTTGCCACCACAAAAAGAACTGCCATAAACATTTTTGTACATATGGGTCCTTTTCATTTTTCTTTAATTTCTTTGGCTGAGACCTAGTAGAGGTATTACTGAGTCACAGGGTATGCATCGTTTTAAAATGCCCTTTGGGCATAGAACCAGATTAATCTCCAGAATTGTTGGACTAATTCACAGCTCCTCCAATAGTACATTAGTGAACCTCTGTATCCTTTCTAACATTTGTCATTTTCCTTTTTTTGTCATGTTATAAAATCTGATTGGTGTGAGATGGTATCTCAGAGCTGTTTTAATTTGTATTTTGATGCTTTGATTTATTCCTGAAAAGTCTCTGTTCATATTCTCTGACCATTTATCAAGTGGGGATTGTCTCTTAGTTTGGTTCAGTTCTCTGTATACACGAGAAATGAAATCTTTATAAGAGAAACATTGCAAATATTTTTTCCCAGTTTCCTGTTTTTTTCTCTAATTTTGACTGCATTAGTTTGTGCAAAATCTTCTTAATCATATGTAAGCAAAATTATCCATTTTATCTCCTATGAATTCCTCTATCTTTTGATTGGACATGAAACCTGTCCTAACCATAAATTTCTTCCATATTTACCGAATTTATTTATATCACCTTTATGTCTAAATTATGTACCCATTTTGAGTTTATCTTGGTATGAATGAGATAGATTAGTCTGTATCTTGTTTCTACCAGAATACTTTTCAGTTTTTCTCAAGTAGTTTTTTGTCAAAAAGTGAGTTCTTGCTCCAATACCCAGGCTCTTTGTTTTTATTAAAGACTAGGTCACTGTGGTCATTTGTTTTAGTATATTGTAAGCTCAATCTATTCCATTGATCAACCATTCTAATTTTTATTCTGTACCAAATTATCTTGATTGCAGCTTTGTAGTACAGTTTGAGATCTGGTACAGACAGCAGACCTTCCACATTTTTAATTGATTTCCTTGATATTGTTGACTTTTTTGGTTCCTCCACATGAATTTTGTTATTTTTTTCCTAACTCTATAAGTAATTCTTGGGTAGTTTGATATGGACTGAATTAATTTAGTAAGAATTTTCATTTTTATTATATTGGTTCAGTCAACCTATGAACAACTAATATTTCTCCAAATATGTGTGAAGAATGCTTTATAATTGTGTTCATATAGTTCCTCTGTGGTATTTTGTCAGGAAGATTCTCATGTATTTTATACTGTCTACTGTTATTTTATTTTATTTTTTGGTTTTTGCAAAGCAATGGGGTTAGTGATTTGCCCAAAATTACATAGCTAGGTAATCCATTAAGTTTTTGAGGTTGGATTTGAACTTGGTCTCCTGACTCCAGGACCAGTGCTCTATCCATTTCACCAACCTAACTGCCCCCCCCCCCCGTATTGTTTTATTTTTTAGGTTTTTGCAAGGCAAACGGGGTTAAGTGCCTTGCCCAAGGACACACAGCTAGGTAATTATTAAGTGTCTGAGACCGGATTTGAACCCAGGTACTCCTGACTCCAGGGCCGGTGCTTTATCCACTACACCACCTAACCGCCCCAGTACTGTTATTTTAAATGGATTTTCTCTTTACATCTTTTTCTATTGGTAATGTTGCTAAAATCTAGAAATGCTAATGATTTGAGTGGATCTATTTTATAGACTACAACTTCACTAAAGTTGTCTTGAATGGTTTTTTTTTAGTTGTCTCTCCAGAGTTCTCTAAATATGCCAACACATCATCTGCAAAACAAGTGATAATTTTGTTCATTTTTAAGTGCTTGTTCCTTCAATTTATTTTTCTGGTCTTATTGCTATTGCTAATAATTCTAGTATAATATTCAATAGTAATAGTGAGAGTGAATATCATTTTTTTCATCTCTGATCTTATTGGGAAGGCTTATAGTTTATCCCCATTGCAGATAATGCTTAAATTTCACCTGCTTATACAATATCATCTTTGTGATATATTACTGCAATTGCTAGCATTTTATTTAAAATTTTTGTATCAACATTCACTAGGGAAATTGATCTATAGTTTTCTCTATGCTATGTCTGGTTTTGGTATCAAAACCATATTTACATCATAGAAGGAATTTGGTAGAATTCCTACATATTTTTTCAAAAAATATACATAATATTAAAATTTATTTTTAAATGTTGGTAGAATTCACTTATAAATCCACCTGATCTTATGTTTTTTCCTTGGACAGTGTAATTTTTTTTTTAAAACTAGCAAGCATGAAATAAAGAAAATCAAAAGTCTTGTAACAAGTTAGCATAGTCAAGAAAAACAAATCACTACATTTGGCATGACCAAAAAATACCTACCTCATTTTATATCCTGAGTTCACCACTTTTCTATATCAATTGGTAGGTAATATGCTTTATCATTGGTCCCTGGAGTCCTGGTTGGTTATTGAATTGATTAGAGATCTTAAGCTTTTAAAAATTGTTTGTCTTTACAATGTTATTACTACATATTATACATATATATGTGAATAATCAGCACTTTGAGGTTTACAAAGTGCTCTATATATCTCATTTCAGTTGATACTGACAGCTCTCTCAGATGGGTACTATTCTTATCCTCATTTTGCAAGTGAGGAAAGTGAGACCTAGTGAGGTTAAGTGACTTGCCTGGAGTTACATAGTTAATTGTGTCTAAGGTAGGATTTGAACACAAGTCTTCCTGACTCCAAGTGTAACACTATCTATTTGATTCACTTTTAATCACTTCATTCAAGTTTTCCCAGCCTTCCTTTTTCAGCACAATATTCACATACCATTACATTTATATCTAATTACTTGTTCAACCATTTCCAGTTGATGAACAGACAGCCTTTTATTTTTCTAATTCTTTAACATCCCACAAAAAACATATTTTCAGAGGAGATCTACCATTAAATAACTTTCTGGGCAGTTTCAAATTGCTTTCTAGAAAGGCTAAACCAATCCATCCCAACTAGTAAGAGTTAAAGTTAGGGCTCCAAACCAGTTCTCTCAGATTCCAAGTCTATTATGCTTTCTGTTCTCTTGGGTTTCCTAGGTCAAACAGGTTTAATGGAAGAAACGGCCTTTGAAAGATGGGAGGGATATGAGAAGATATAAGTCTGCTGGTTAAGTGCTTTTTTTTTTTTTGGTGTCTTAGCATGGAAAGTCATGACTTCCAATATGCTGCCTTATGTTTCTTACAAAACAAAAACAATTTATGTGTTTCTGATTTAGAAACCAATTTGAGATTTTTTTTTCTTAACCACAAAGGCTAAAATAATAGTTAAGATTCTGGTCCCTCTACTTCTGGTTTAGAAAACTTAGGACAGTCACAATATTGATTTTTTTGCATCTTTGGCATAAACCAAAGCTGGGAAAGAGGTTCATTCTTTCAAAGCCTTCAGAGTGTATTAAAAGTACAGGACTGGGTGTGGGGTTTTAAGAGTAATTACTGGGGCGTGGCAGACTTTATGACAAGAATCACTATTCAAAATATGTTTCCTTCATGTCCTGTTGATACAACAGATCCACCTGTGGCTTAGGGGGAAAGGAAGCAGCAGGTGAGTTAAATTTTGGGGTCCAGATGTCACTAGCTTAAATCAATTACCCATATCAGAGACTTTCTTGATAGTGTAGGAAAATGGGCCATGGCCCCAAAATGGGAGGGTCAATAATTAGTGGACACAGATGTTGGCTTTTATTCCCTTGGCCCAAATTTCGAAGTGTTATGGGATCTTACTCCTGGAAATTTTTATCCTATCCAGAGTGATTATATATTCTTTCCTCTCCTCCTTACCCCTCACTCTCTTCCTCTCTCTTTTTTCCAGATCTTCCCTGTTATATAGATCTATTAAGGAAGAATTTATTAGTACTAAATATTGTTGTTAGAGTCAATCTTTTGTGCTGGGTATATTTAACAGTTTTTTTAAATTGTTGAATCATCCACAGATTATGGATCATAGTTTTAAAATCCTCTTTTTGCCAGTCTGATATAGTTGCAAAGAGTACAGGGTCTGGGTTAAACCCCAGCTCTGCTCCCTTCTCTCTCTATGACAGTAGGCAAGTCATTCAGGATCATAGATAAAGAACTAAAAGGTTGTTTCACCCAGTCTCCTTATTTTACAGATAATGAAATCGAGACCAAGACAAGTGATTTGGCTCACTTTTCTCCTCTGTAAAATGAGGGGTTGGATTACATGATCTCTGAGATGCCTTTCAGCTCCAAATCCCATGATCTACCAAGTAGTTATCAATCTATTAAAAAGGTAGTACCTTAAGGAAGTACCTTCAGGAAAGCCTTTTGTTAAATGAATCCCCTTATTTGTTTCTTTTTGTTTCAGTCTTCATCACATTTTATTTGAAATGAGCTATTTTTTTTTAAACAATGATGGTTTTATATTGTACTGAAGATTGCTATGAGCATTCCTTCTACATTTTGGGCCTGTCAATGTTGAGTCCCTTTCTGGACTCCCTTAACCTTCCCCAGGCAAGCATTGAGGGGGGGTGGGAGACAAGACAAGACAAGTTCTCCCTTTATACACCAAGGTCTCCAAGATCTCCATTTATTCATCAGAATACAAGTGCTTAAATATCCTTCCTAGTCTCTAATCCACTCCTACTCCCATGGCACTTAGTAAAACGAGGTTCTGGTGCACAAGGGCACCAGGTGATGAAGGTTTATAGCACTCCCACACACAACAGTTCCTAATATGTCATTTCTTCTAATAATTAGGGTTTAGAGCCTGAAAGAACCTTTTTTTGGTAGGTGTTGTTCAATTGTTTCAGTCATGTCATATTTTGTGACTCCATTTGTTGTTTTCTGGGCATATTGTACAGAGGAGGTAACTGAGAATTTGAGAGGCTAAGTGTCAGTTATTGGTTGGTTGTCCATTCTCAAAGAGGACCAAAATGACATCACCTATGTTAGTTAAGTTACAATGCATCTGACTATGACTGATCAAACCAATATGAGCTTAGAATACTCTACCATGGAACAGGCACAAATAGTTTATTTGAATATTTGGGGTGGATTGACCTAAACTTGCACATTTCAACTTTCCTTTGGGCTACTTCAATTCTGCTTTGCTCATCAAGCACAGCACCTTCTGTGATGAGGGCACATCAGACCGGGTGGTCCTGTGCCAGTGTGCTAGCTCATTTAATTTCTTATACCTAGGAAACAATGTAAAGATTATCAGACTGCCTTCTGTGTGTATGTGTGTGTGTGCGGGAGGGAATTGTAAAATTCAAAACCTTACAATGATAGGTAGAAACTACCATTGTATAAAATTGGAAGACAAATAAAATATTAATATAAATAAACAAAAAACAAATAAATAAAATAATTTCTTATGCTGATCTTGATATATCAAGACTGTGATAGAGAAAATTGCTATGTGGAAGGGATAACTGTATACTTTCCATATAGCTTCCAGAGATTATAGTATATAAAATAGCATCCTTCACCCATAGCTTCCAGAATGTTTTACTGACTCTAGAAGGGTGATCTGGTGGGCTTATGAAATCTAGAATAAAACATGTGTTATATTGTAGGGCCTAGATCAGCATGAATTAATAAAGTGATACCCCATTGGACATTACCCAAGAACCATCTTGGGTTCTCAAGTTACAGGAGTTTGATTACCAAACCCAGAGGATGATCATTGCTGAAGAGAGGGATGATGGACTTCTTCAGAATTTCACCTCTTCAAGCCCTCTATCAATCAGAGCCCTCTATCAAGGGGGTTTTGCTGGCACAATGATAATTGCCAGAATAATCACTCTCCTTCAGAAGGTGCTAGAACCCATGAATAGAAACGGGACTGAAATCAGGAAGAATTGAGTTCAGATCTGACCTTAGACACTTAATAATTATGTGGATCCTAGAGACAAATTGCATAACTCTGTTTCCTAGTTCCTTCAACTGTAAAAAGAAGGTAATAACAACACCTATTTCCCAGAGTTCCTGGTAATATAAATGCTTTTTTCTTTTCTTCCAGATTTAGAATATCACTCCACTTCTGGACTATCTATAGACTTCAGGCATATCCCAAAGATGTGTGGTACATTTTCTTTCTAGAATCCCTTTATGTATTGCTTTCTCTCTCTCTCAAGTATCTGAGGTTGGTTTTAAGCTCCAATCCTCCTGACTACAGGGCTAGTGCTCTATGCATTGTGTTACCTAGCTGCCCCATGTATTTTTCTCCTATTACAATGTAAGCTTCTTTTTTTTGAGAACAATGGAGCTAAGTGACTTGCCCAAGGCCACACAGTTAGGCAATTATTAAGTGTCTGAGGTCAGATGATTTAACTACTGACTCCAGGGCCGGTGTTCTATCCACTGCGCTGCCTAGCCTCCCCAAATGTAAACTTCTTGAGGACAGAGCCTTTCTTGCTTGTATTTATCATATAAACATAGGTATATTTGGGTTGTAATATAGGTATTGGTATATACTTAATATTTAATAAATCTTTCAATCTATCTACTTGCCCAAGTCAGACAACAATAAAGTCAGGCCCCATCATCCACTATCAGAATCAGCATGATTTAGTAGAAAGAATGCTGAACTGAGATTTTAGTCTGTGCTATTCTATTGGTTGTGACCTTGGAAAAGTCATTTCCCTTCCTATGAGTTCCAGGGGTTGGAGTCAAAGATTTCCAAGGCCCCTCTAGTCCTAACATTCTGTGATTCCTTCTGGATAATGCTGCGTGACACTCTAGGAGAATTTGATTTGTTTCCTCTAACCAGAGGTTGGGCTTATCAAGTCTTTGCTTGGGAGATTCTTTGGGGTAAGGGTTGACCTTGGCATTCTCTCCCTTCTCATTTCTTTACTCTTTTCTTCTCTCCTCTTAACTCAGAACACTAATGCTCTTTTGGTTCCTTCCACATCTCCCTTATCCAAACCTATTCCCAGAAAAAGGACCTGATAAAAGGATTACACTTTGAGGTAAATGCTTTACTTTCACCTCCCACCCATAAGTATACCTAAGTAATATTGTTATCTGCCTGCAGCTGTTGGCTCTCTCCTCCACTTGGATGTTCCCACTCCCAGAAGGTTCTCCAATGGAAATTTACAGAATCCATATCTTTAGGTCCTGGGGAAGCTAATCTTTTAATTTCTGGAAATTTTGGAATTCCTGCCCTGGGGTCCAGAATTTGGGGACAAAGAGCCTCATCTAACCCCTTGAGTTTAGCTGCCCTCAGACTCCAGACATGATTTACCTTCATATCCAACCCAATTGCCAGATTGCCATATTGCCATCTGTTTGCATCACTCCCAGGTGGGGTGTATGGAATATCCTAGGAGGACTTGCATCTCTGGTTTGAGGGTCTAACCAGCTCATCCACTTTTGGTGTCCACCTAGCACTCAATTCACCTATGGTTCCAAGAAGCTGTAGCATGACTAGCAGCCACACCCTAATAAAACTGTCTCAGTAGACATGCTAAACCAGACTGAAGGTAGCCTAAAGGTCACAAACCCATGATGAGATGAGAACAATTTGTTCCAAGGACTATGAAGGTGGTTGAAGAAGGTAGTGGTTAAGAGCTTGGCCAGACATGGAAGTCTCCCATGTCATTCACTGCATCCTGGGCCATCAAGAGTTCTGTCTTTTGTCTTGTCACTAGACTTTGATGACTGTGGAAGAGAGAGTGAGGCTGATAACTTTGAGCAACTCTGCTTCACTTAAATCCAATTTAGACACAGAGACATCAACCCATGAAGTTATTGATCCACTTTAAAAACAAAGGACAAGGGTGGATTAAAGCATTGGCCCTGGAGTCAGGAGTACCTGAGTTCAAATCCAGCCTCAGACACTTAATAATGACCTAGCTGTGTGGCCTTGGGCAAGTCACTTAACTCCGCTTGCCTTGCAAAAACCTAAAAAAAACAAAGGACATGCAACAACACTAAACCTTTCCATTTCTTGTTTTGGGCACAGTAATGAAATTAATTGTGTTATCATTGTTGCTTTTAAACAGTGTATGTCAATTGACTGCCATATAAATCAACTCACTATGGCTCCCCAGACCAGTACTGCCTTCCCTCGTCACCATTCTCCAAGGTATAGGATGTCTCTTAATTAGAATAAAAGCAAACTTCTTGAGGGTTGACAGTCTTTTTTTTATGATTTTATTTCTAGGCTTAGTAGGAATATATACTTCTAGTAAGCTTTAATAAATGCTTTCCTTTCATTCATTCATTTACTGAGGTACAAATAACTGATAAGAACCCTTGTTCTTAACCTCACTCAGATCTATCTCCAATTATCTGAAACTAGAATTCTTAAATTTAAGGAAAGAATTTCTAATAATAAAATACAGACATCAGAATAAGGGGTAGAGGAGATATCTGAGGGGTGAGCAGACCACCCTTAAATAATATTACAGAGGTACTCAGCTAATCTACAGTTGAACCAGGTCGGATGCAGGGCAGATCCATTCAGATCCATTCTCTACTCTAGTTATTGTGTTCCCTGCTCTGAGCAAGATCTAAGAAAAGTTTCTGATCCTGAAGAGATGGGCCCTGTCTGTTGGAGGGGAGGAGGGGAGCAGATTTGGGTACTCTGTTGGTTTTTCTAGGACACCAGAACATTTCTTTGACAGATATATTACAAACCTAAAGCAAATATACCTCCTGGTCAATGATAGGGTGACAGATATGTGGGGCAAGGTCATAAATCTGAGAATAGAGATGTCTCTTGATTGGCACAGATTAAGATGGGGAGGGGAGAGAGGAAGACTCAGAATCCTAAATGATTATCTTATTGCTTCCTTGGCACAATTTGAAGAGCTCTTGCCCTCAACTCAGTTATATTTCCTCTGAAATTAAACCATTAGAAATTAATTTCTTTTTACCTTAAAATTTTTTCCCTCAGGTCTCCAGTTAAAATTCAATCTGATGAAGGGAGGAGGAGGAGAGGAAAGGGAATAGATCTTTTTTCTCTAATTCCTTAGTGGTGATTAGTTGATAATAAAGAAATTGATAAAAATGTGAAGTAGCATTTATTATCTCCTTTGTATATAGGATGTTTAAAATACTCAGGCCCATGTGGAAGGGCATGACAAGAGTGGAGCCAATAATAAGGGATGAGACTGATACTATAAGAGAAGCTGCATTAGTCTTTAGGGGACTAGAAAGAGAATATGAACCCAGACCTCTCCTGGAATATCCCAGAGACTCCAGGGGCTTTGTGTCTCAGCAGATTGAACCCTTTGGTTGCCTCTGGTCATGCAGTTATTTATAATTGATATGGGTGATTTAAAATGATGGAGCAATCAACTCATTGGTTGCTGAGTCAGAAGGAACTAAGGAACAGGTGAATCTTCTAAATGAAGAGCCTCTACTTACTCACTCTTTCTGTTTATCTCTAGACTCCCTGAGGAGGGATGGGAAATGGGTTCAGAACAAGTAATGGGTATAGTAACCAAACCATACCAGCCCATCAACCCTTTTTTAGATTTGACTACCAAAAATAAATTTTTCCAACCACAATTTTACCTGGAGAGAGCCCAGATATCAGTGCCAGAGTACAAATAACCTAGGGCTAAGATACTAAGAAACTAGATAACTCTGTTTTGAGCCCAACATAATGCTTAGAAAAGGAATGTGTCTCAAAAGAGCTCAGAAGTTGGGAAAGGAAATGAGGTGAGGAGAGAGGCATGTTGCTGGAGATGGTATGGTACAGCTGAAATATTCCAAGACTTTATGAAGACCTGGGTTCGGTTCTCAGTTCACGTTGACCTACATATTGTTTTGGACAAACTTCATGGAAAGGTTCGCAGGGAAAAAATGAAGATGCTATAACATTCAGTTTGAATGGAGCACGGGCTCAAAAATTGTGATAGGCATTGGAGACAATGTGTTAGGGTACCCCAGGAAGCTGCTCATGGAATAGTAATAGACCTGAGGGTTGGAGCTCTTTCAGTCAAGCACATCTCCAAGCTCTTGACCCTACTATAGTGACTGGCTACTAGATGAACTATCTCCAAGGCAGCCCAAAGCAGAGAAGGAAAAGAATATGACAGCTGATGAGAAAAAAAGGACTTGAGGAAACTGATGTTCTGAGAAAGAAAGGAATTTGCATTAGATCAAAACCAGTTACTGACTGAGCTAGAACACAAATTCAGTTCTCCTGATTCCTTGTTCTTTGTTCATCTCTTTTACACCAGGGTCTCTCTCACGCTCAGCAGAATTAGCACTTTCCCTGTGGGAGGTAAGAATTCTACCACATATCTACTAAATAAAAATGTGCTTATAGATGTTCTGATTTACTATTCACTTCTGGTGGTAACACTGGTTACACTAAACATCACTGGTTTAGAATATAAACTATGCTGGATATGTTCCCAAAAAATGGAATGTAAATCAGATCCTGTTTTCCTACTGACTCACATGATTAAAAACATTTCTTCCCTTTTTAACCCAGAAGATTCCTTTGATTTGTCCTTGGTTAAGAAAAAAATTCATAAGAGACTTTTCCTATAAATTCCAGCAGCTAGCAAATCTTGTGATTATATTTGTTATAATGACAGTTCAGAAAACCATAATTTTTAGAGCCCCTAGGAAGGAAGAAGAAAAGAATTATATAATGTTCAAGTCCAAATCTAGTCACTCCAATGTTGATGGAAGACAGATTTTTTTCATTTTTACCTATCTTTTCCATTTTCTAATCTGTTTATTATCCTTTCAGGTTCATATTTAAATGTCTTCAAGTTG
This sequence comes from Macrotis lagotis, assembly GCF_037893015.1. NCBI lineage: Eukaryota > Metazoa > Chordata > Mammalia > Peramelemorphia > Peramelidae > Macrotis > Macrotis lagotis. The sequence continues at coordinate 608,554,360 of NC_133658.1, forward strand.
TCTTAGGTCTTTCAACTTTTTTTAAACTTGTTTTTCCTTCTGCTTCTTATTGTTTTATGATGCAATACTATTCATAATTTACTACTATTGTCTTCTTCAAACTTTTACAAAGAACTTTATATCCTAAACTGGTATTGTCATTGGCTGCCATAGCACTCTGTTTGGCAAAGAGACTTGGTGATTGATTTATACTGCTAAAACTGTCTTGTGATATTCCAGGCTAATGACCTTTTTTTAAAGATCTATTTCATATTTTTTGTGCCAATAATTTATTTAAATAAGTCAGGTTGAAGCCACCTCATATATATGACATATCTTCATTTGCATTTGTATTTTTTGCCCTAATTTGATATTGATTTTGGCCTTGCCTCTAACAAGACAGTGGTTTGAACACAATCAATTGATTAGAAAATGACCCACACATTCTTATCTAGTCCTTGTTAGAATATGATCCTTTTCATTTTTCATGATGTAATTCAGTGTTCACTAGGTTCAGTGCCTCCTGAAATTTTTTCTGAAGTATTAGCAATATATATGTGTGTGTGTAGGTCTACAAGCCGTCTTTTAGGCACATCTTCATACTGATGCCACAAAGTACTGAAACACAGGCTGACATAAGTTGTAGAGTCATATTGTGTTCTTGATAGAAATTTTTTTTATTGATGTCTTTTTTTAATCACTTATATTCCCTACCATATCCTTCCTCACATCTCTTTCCAAAGAGTCATCCCTTACAATAAACCAATTCTTAAAAATAGTAAGAGTTCTGAAAACTAGTCAACATGTCAAAAATATCTGATGTTATATTTAGCATTCTATATACATGTTTTTCACTTTTTTGACAAATAAGTCAAAAGGAAGTATCTTTCTGTATCTTGACTTTAAAGTTTAGTCATTATAGTTTTACAACCATCAGTTTTAATTGTTCTGTTGGTTTTTCCCCATTGTTTTCGTCATTGTGTACTTTGTTTTCTTGATTCTACTTCATTTTGTATCAGTTCACATAAATCTTTCCACCATTTTCTGTTTCATGTTTATCATTTCTTACAACAGTAATATTCTATTATGTTCATGTCCCACAATATCTTTAATCATTCCTCAGTTGATGGGCATCTACTTTATTTGTAGTTCTTTGCTTTGTTGTTGTTCAGTCATGTTTCAGTGGTATCTGACTCTTATGACCCATTTAGGATTTTCTTGGCAAAGATACCGGAATGAATTGCCATTTTCTTTTAGAGAGAGGAAACTGAGACAAACAGGGTCAAGTGACTTGCCCAGAGTCACAGTTCTTTGCTATTTCCTAATTCTCTTTACTTCTTCATTCTCTGTGACATCTTGTGGTCAGTGCAGTAAAAATGGTCCAGGGTATAATGACCCAGATTTGAGTAACAACTCTGACACTTCCTTGCTATATGATCTTAGGCAGTTCACCTAAATTCTCAGAGCCTCAGTTTCTTCATCTATCAGATGACAATGGTAATTATTGCAATCCTTAACTCAGAGGGTTGCTCTGAAGAAAGTGTGTTGTCAGTTTTAAAGTATTAGAAAAATCTGTTATTATTCATGTAGATGATGACAATGTTTGTCCTTCATTCTCAAAGAAGATCATGACATTAAGGAGGTGATGCTATTATAAGTACATGAATTGGATTTGAGTGTGGGGGAGCTGTGCTAAATCACCTGCCTCACTTTCTCCTCCAGAATCATCTGGGTCCAATGACCAGATAAGAATTAGGAGGACCAGGGATGGCCCTGGGTGTGAAGCAATCAGGGTTGTGACTTGCCCAGGGTCCGATAGCTAGTGTCAAATCTCTGAGGCTGGATTCAAACTCCAGTCCTCCTGAGTCTAAGGCTTTATTCTCTGAGCCACCTAAATGCTTGTCCACTGCAAACTCAATAACCCTCTTTTATTTGCTACATTTTATCTCCCATCACTTCAGGCACTTTACTAGAAGTTAGCTAATAAGACAACTGTTCCCTTTGATAGGAGGCTTTAGATTCAAAGTTCACAAAAATTTTCAATGAAAAAACTGGGGAGCTTTTGCCTGAACAAGGGAAGATTTAGAGGAAACAGTGCAGCTGTCTTCAATCTTGTGGAAGAAAGATGAGAAGAGCTCTATATTAGTCCAGGCAGATCTATCTTTCTTCCTCATTTTAAGTTATCTGGAAACTGTATCAGAAGGAGCAATTGAGCACCTGAATCAATTTATTTCCTTTCTCTTTCCACCCAGTGCTTTGAAGTAGTGGTTTCTAAACTTTTTGGATCACATCTCTATCAGTTAAAAAAGAATTGAGTACCTCAATATGTGTATATTTACCTATTTATAAATTATACACATATTACTACTATACTAATAATTCTGTGCATTATAAAATTTACACAAAATAGAAATAAGCACAGGATGAGACAAAGATGAAATTATATATATATATATATATATATATATATATATATATATATATATATTTAGGTTTTTTGTAAGGCAAACGGGGTTAAGTGGCTTGCCCAAGGCCACACAGCTAGGTAATTATTAAGTATCTGAGACCGGATTTGAACCCAGGTACTCCTGACTCCAGGGCCGGTGCTCTATCCACTATGCCACCTAGCCGCCCCATGAAATAATATTTGACTAAGAAATAATATTTTACTTGAGTCAATAGTGAACCATTGGAGTTTATTGAGCAGACTGACATAATCAGACCTGTGCTTTAGGAAGATCATTTTAGCAGTTATGTGAATAATTGACTAGAGAAGGCAGAGACTCAGGTCAGGGGAAAGAAAATGAGTATGAACTAAGATGGTGGCTATGTGAATGAAGAGAAAGGACTGGATGTGAGAGATGTTGTGGAGGAAAAGGACAAAATTTTGCATTTGATTAACTCTATGTGGTGAAGAACAGTGAGGAACTGAAGATAATCCTGAGATTATAAATCTCAGTAACTGGAAGGATAATGGTGTCCACAATATTATCAGGAGACTTGGAAGAACTGTGGATTTTGGGGGAAAAGTTATCTGAAGTAACCAATTCCTGGATGCTCATCCTGAACAAGGTGCAAAGGTGGAGGCAAGGCTCATACTCACTTCTTTTTTTTTTTTTTGCAAGGCAAATGGGGTTAAGTGGCTTGCCCAAGGCCACACAGCTAGGTAATTATCAAGTGTCTGAGACTGGATTTGAACCCAGGTACTCCTGACTACAGGGCTGGTGCTTTATCCACTACGCCACCTAGCTACCCCATACTCACTTCTTTTTAAAAAAAAGTTTATTTAATTTTTTCAATTGATGTTTTATTTTATTTTTCCAATTACATGGTATGAAAGCTTTTCAACATTCATTCACATGCATATGCATATTTTTAAGTTACATAATTTCCTTCCACCCTCCCTTCTCACCCACCTCCCCTCAGTGGCCAACAGTCAAATAAAAATTGTCAAACTCACTTTTGAGTATGCTTGCTACAGGGAAGCTCTGATGTGGACTGTTGTGTTGGAATTCTCATACAGTATCTATGCAACTTCTGCTGTTCTGGATACCCAAGTAACAGTAGGATTATAACTGTCCTGAAGGGTTGAGCTATGACTCAGAAAAAAGTTGGGCGCCTGAATAGTGAGGGGGGGCCAAAATGGGGTAGTGTTGGGGATGAGGCTAGGTGTGGTTGTATTGCAGAAAAGTCTATTGCTGAAAGGTAGTTTGGGATCCATCTTCTTACCTTTCTGATTATTTGATCACATACACCTTGGGGTCAATCCACAATCCCCCAGTAGCCCTAACCTCCACTTTATAGACCACTGCTTTAGAAGACCAATGTATTGAAGTGATAGGAAGGCACATTTTGGTTAAATACTTACACTCCTTAGAGTCATTCTACAAACCCTTCCGTATTTATGCTGCTGAGGACTAGATTACCCCTGAGTTCCCTTGCATCTCTGAGGTTTGATTGGTCTATGAGATGTCCAGGATTCAGTACCTATCAAGAAATTCTATTTTCCTTGGCTATGAAGCTGTTTCCAGTCCTCTAGGCTGATTTTTGTTAGGAAATAACTCCTCTGATACAGTGGCTAGAACTGAGGTATAAACTTCCTCAGTGGTTAAACTTATATTGGTTCTGATGCTATGGACTCTCCTTTGTGTTGCTGCTGTTGCCTTTCCCCATCTGGAATTTGGATTAATCTTAACAGTACTCTAAAATCATAGTTTCAATTCAATAAGCATCTATTAAGAGCCTACTGTTAGCTCTGTGCTAAATGCTGAGGATGGAAATAAATAAAAAAGAAGGTAGTTCCTGCCCTCAAGGAGTTTACAATCTAGTGAGGGAAGACAACACACAAATGAAGGGTGGGGAATTGAATGGTAAAAGAATAACTCCATTCTATGTATGAATTAATTCATATCACTCCCTTATTTTATAGATGATGAAAGTGAGCATGAAGAAACCTAGAGATAATGAGTGATTTGTCTGAAGTCACATCGCTAGAAAGTAGCAAAAGCCAGGACTCAAGCCTAGCTCTCTTGGCTCTTGTTTGGCCTTCCACTCAGTTCTTTCCTTTGTACAACACTGCCCTCTGTGGCCAGTAGACTGGCCTCAGTCTGTCTGAGTATAGTTCCAAACATGCCCAACTCTTCATGACTCCATTTGGGTTCTTCTTGGTAGAGATACTGTAGAGGTTTGTCATTTCCTTCTCTACCTCATTTGACAGATGAGGAAACTGAGACACCAAGGAGTAAGTGACCTGTCCAGGATCACATAGCTACTAGGTGTCTGATGCTGAATTTGAATGTCAGTCTTCCTGACTCCAGACCCAGTTTTCTATTCACTGTGCCACCTAGCTACCCCATCTGTCTATATCAAGCGTGGAGAATGTCCCAGGACCAAGTAATCATTTGGTCTGGCATTGCCATGACAACTGCAGGTGGGATTTGAAATTCAATAAATCTAGGAACTTTTTAGGCCCCTAATGAAATTAAGTAAATGTTTGATCAAATATACGTAGACTAATTTTTAAGTTGATAATTTTGAATGGCCCACGAATGATATTAAAATGTCCAAATGACCCTTGGCAGAATAAAGGTTCTCCACCCCTGGTCTACAGGAGCATAATTATACTCATCCTGATCATTCCTGTTTGGACACTTAAAGGATTGAACTCCTTTAACAACTGACCCCTGACCCTTCTCTGGATTTTGTTATTCCTTGTTGCCTTTGGCATCTATTGGGATTTCCCTATTCCTGGATGCTTAACTGTGTGTGAGGTTGCACAGTATGAGCCAATTGTGACAGACTCAACTGAGATTCTCAGCAGCTACTCAGATGCCAATCTGTTCCATTTGTCTTTTAAAGGGGACCAACTGAAGAAGAAAAGGACTCAGAGAGAGCAAAATACTAAACAAGGCCAGTGCATGAGATCAAGAAGGAATTTGTGAATGGCCTCTGGAACCCTCACATGTCTATGTTTAGCCCCAGGGACAGTAAACAACTAGCCAGTTTCTATAAACAGAAACTGGGGTGTCCAATGGTTTATATACTAACAGAGAGAAGAGAAAAAAAAATGAAAAACTAGCCTGGAGTCAAAAGTTGGACAATCTTGAATGTCTATTATGTTCCTAACCCTGTTCTGATCGAATCAGGTAAGAACAAAATATTGATATTATAATAGGTTACATGAACTGAACCTTGAATGAAGTTAAAAGTTTACAAGGGTGGATGTGAGGAGGGGAAACATTTTAGAAATTGGACACTAGCTTGTGGAAAACGAACAGATTTGGGGAATGAAGCAGTTTTTTAGAAACAGAAAATTTTAGAAACAGCATATAAAAGGAGAATATAATGTGAGACCAGTCTGAGATGTAGGTTGGAGTCAGATTGTAAAAGGATTTAAATGATAAGCAGAAGCATTTGCATTTTATCTCAGAAGCAATAGGGAGTCATGGAAGATTCTTAGGCAGAGAAGTGACACGATCAAGCCTGTACTTTGGGAATATTAATTTGACAGCTGAATGAGGGATTGCTAAGAAAGAGGAGAGAGAGATAGGAAACAGGTAGACCAATTAGAAAGCTATTGCAATAGCCCAGGTAAGGGGAATGGAGAGATTGGAACAGATGTGGGAGATGTTGTGGACTTAGGTGGAATATGTAGTGACCCTTCTAATTTGTCACTTCTTGACTGAAGATTCTTTGTAATGTGTAAAATTTATCAGGGAGAGAGATATTTCAAGTCATTTTATTTGTCTAGGATAGAAGATGAATAATTATTAATAAAATAATTAAGTCATATTTATGTAATACTTTAAGATTTTTAAAATACTTTCCTCATACCAGTCCTATAAGGTATAAGGTATTTTACAGATCAAATTATGACTCAGGTAAAATGACTGCTTGTGTTCATACAGTTAATTCCTAGTTTAACCCAGTATCTGGGATCCATCCATAGGAAAGAACAGATCTTCTTGGGGAGGGCTGACTGATGAAGGGACCTTGAGAAAGCATAGATTAGGCACTGATTACCTAGAGGAGGCTTAGTGCTGAAAGGGAGAAGGAATTTCAAGAAGGTGAGGTGGAAAGTTCCTGAGACAAGTATCACTGGCTTCCCAGTGTGGCCAGTACTGGGGTCTGTCTGTCTGTTTGCCAGTAGAATGAAATCTCTTCCAGGCAAGGATTGCCTTGTTTTTGTAATTTATATTTCTGGCACCTGATAGTAGATTTGACAAATGCTTATTGATTGATTGGTTGGTTGATTGAGGAATAAAAATTATACCTGAACTTCCCCAAACATTTCTAAGTGTGTGCATCCTTGAGAATGCTGGTCAGGATATGTATGGTCCATGATAATGGAAGAGTAGTCTGGGGAAAAAGTAACTATCCTATATAGGAAATAAACCCATGACCTGGGAGTCATTTGCACTCTGTTCAGTCTAAATACCCGTATCTTCTGACCCAGGCATTTTATTTTTATCATTGCTAATAAGAAGCCTTTAATATGTATGTATATATATATATGTATATATGTATATATACATATATATATATATATATATATATTATCAAAACTAACTTCTCTTCTCTGGGTTTTAGGTTCCTGATTTATGAAATAATGGATTCACATTTAGAAAGACAAGATGGTATAATAGAGAAAGCTCTGATTCTGAAGTCAGGGGATTGAGGTTCAGATTTCAGAAGTCACTGAATCCCTCTGGATTTCATTTTCTTCATCTGTACAAATGAGGAGAGGAAGAAGGATGAATTAGAAGGTCTTCAAGGTACAACTCTTTATCCTAGGAAATCTAAAGATCCTGGGCAAGACATCTTTCTGTGATTCATTTTCCTTGCTTGTAAAATAAGAGTTTTAGGTCAAATGACCTCCAAAGTCCCTTTTAGTTCTAAATCTATGATCTTAAAATATGCTTAAAGGTGCTCCCTTTCAATGGCTAGGTCTGAGTATTATTAATTTGTTGGTGTGTCATTAACTGGAACAGGAGATGCTACTGCTGCTAGATCAAAGAAAAGACTGCTCTAGAAGCTGAATTCACCTTCCAGCCACACTCTTGATGACACAAAAGTTCAGCAGTTCTTCTGCATTAAAGGTTGAGAGCAGTTGATTTTTTGAGGATAACAATAATATTATTTAAAAGATTTTATTTATTTTGAGTTTTACAATTTTCCCCGTAATCTTACTTCCCTCCCTGCCCTGATCCAAATTGAATGTGATAAGAGAGAAATCATATCCTTAAGGAAAAAACATAAAGTAAAAGAGATAGCAAGATCAGACAATATGATATCAGGTTTTTCCCCCCCTAAATTAAAGATAATAGTCCTTGGTCTTTGTTCAAACTCCATAGTTCTTTCTCTGGATACAGCTGGTATTCTTCATCACAGACAGCCCCAAATTGTCCCTGATTGTTGCACAGATGGAATGATCAAGTCCATCAAGGTTGATCATTACCCCCCATGTTGCTATTAGGGTGTACAATGATTTTCTGGTTCTGCTTATCTCTCTCTCTCAGCATCAGTTCATGCAAATCCCTCCAGGCTTCCCTGAATTCCCCCTGGTTTCTAATAGAACAATAGTGTTCCATGACATACATATACCAGTTTGTTAAGCCATTCCTCAACTGAAGGACATTTACTTGATTTCCAAGTGGCACCACAAACAGGGCTGCTATGAATATTTTTGTACGATTGATGTTTTTACCCTTTTTCATCATCTCTTCAGGGTATAGGCCCAGTAGTGGTATTGCTGTATCAAAGGGTATGCACATTTTTGTTGCCCTTTGGGGGAACAACAATAATATTGATTATGATAATGAATGTTTTAATGCTATTAAATTATTTTTCAGAGTGCTTGATTTACATAATTTTATTTGAACTTCTCAATAACCTTGTGAGGCAGATAATCAAGATGTTGTATTCACTATTTTTCAGATGAGGAAAGTGAGTTAATAGTGGTAATGTGACTTGCCTGTAGAAACATAGTAAATATCAAAAGTGAAATTTGAACCAAAATCTCTCAACTCTAAATTCTTTGCCACTTTTGTAATTCTAATGATGACACTTGACATTTCTACCTTGGGTTCCAACTTGGACTTGAGAATTGATGGAGTTTATGAAAAGCAGCATGATTCAATGGAAAGAGCATTGAACCCATAATAATTAGGGAATCAGTATTTGAGTTTCAACTTAGCTGCTAACTGGAGTCACTTTTTTGGTGTTAGTCATATCTAACTCTTCATGATCCCATTTGGGATTTTCGTAGCAAAGATGCTAGAGTGGTTTGTCATTTCCTTTTCCAGTTTATTTTGCAGATGAGGTAATCAAGGTAAACAGGGTTAAGTGACTTTCCCAGAGTCACATAAGTTAGTAGGTATCTGAGGCTGAATTTGAACTCGTGAAGATGAGCTTCTGATTTCAAGCTCAATGCTTTATCCTCTGCCATCCTAGAATCACTTTATTTCACTAATAAAACTAGGAGACTGGACTAAGTAAACTCTAAACTTTTTCCAGCTCAGAGAATAAATCTAAAGTTCCACAAAGCCATCCTCCTTTGAGTCCACATTGTAAATTGGATGTGTGAACTCCAGTTCTCAAAGGCATTAGCAAGAACATATTAACTCTATCAGGTCTTATCAAGCTAAATAGACCTCTGATATAGGTAGATCCAATAACTACCTTTGCAGCTCTGAAGTTTGTGGCATGCTCTACTTGGTTCTACACTTAAAAGGCTTGTGATTCTGAGGTGTAGGTAGCCTAAACCAAAGCTCTCTTCTCTGCACATCACTCCCACTCATGCCAGCTTCATCCCTCCCATGTCCTTATCTCACTCTTCCTTCCTTTTTTATTGTAACTTCTGAAATTTTTGATCTTTTGTTAACAAGCTCCCCTTTATATTAGACATATGCTATCTTCCCCCCACCCAAGTAATTTTGTATATATTTTATATTCACTTATATGTGTCTCTGTTGTTTCTCCCTAATAGGTTGAAAGGTCCATAGAGGCAAGGACCATATCATCTAGCCAAGGGGATGAAAAAATAAATGATTGTTTTGTTAAATATATTTGTTTTGTTAAACACGAATCTATGTCTGTCCTCTTAGGACAAAACATTGCCAGAAGATTGACCGCTAGGCAGCACAGAACAATTGAAGAATATTGACTTAGAATCAGAGGTCCTTAGTGTGCATCCTTCTTATTATGTATTCGGTTTTGGGCAAGTCACTGGACTCTGCACCTCTGTTCCCAGAAATGTAAAAAGGGGAGTTGGACTCCTTCCAGCTCTGGATCTTTTGTATATAAATAGAAGTTCTGAATTAGAAGACCAAGAGAATCCATGAAAAGAGGCTGTATTCCAAATTGATGGAGGGGTACCCTCCATCCCCCCTCACACACATACATTCACACTGATGAAATCAGATACATTGTTTAGAATCTAAGTGTGATGAGAAGGAATACAGAGACTTATAAAAGCCAGGCTATCTTTTTAGTTATCTTTACAGGTACTTAGAAGCAGGTAGGACTGTTGTCTGAGGTTGAGGTTCAGTCTGTCCCTTCCTTTCACCTCCCTTTACCTTTGGCAGAAACTCTGGTGACTGATCCTGCAGACTGATGAGAGTATTTGCAATTTCCTCCAGGACCAGGAGCAACTTCAATGTATTTCTTAATCTGTGGCTCTCCCTGGGAACCTTGATTGACACATTCACTTGATGGGCCTCTTACCCCTGCCCTGGCAAGCCCTAACTTCATCCTAACCTGGCAGCCATTCCCTGCTTTTGACACCCACCTGTGGGTGCCTCACCTGCCTTGGCATTTAAGGTTCTACCCCTTGCCTCTCAGGATTTCAAACAAAGAGGCTATCTCAGCCAAAGAAATCATCCTCCTCCTCCTCAGAGGCAGGGAACAGTGGGGCCAAGCCCAGTCACAACTGCTTGGTAAATAAGCCGGAACCTGGGCGAGTCGGCCTGACTGACTCCCCAGAGAAGATGGAATGCCAGTTTCCTGGCAATCACAGTTAGTTCACTGGCACCTGGTATTGGGGCCAGTGAATGAGTTCATGTCACTGGCTAAAAGGGGAGACAGTCATTCAAGGTGCATTTGTTTTGTCTATATCCTGTATTAACTTACCTATGAACTTGCAGAATCCCTATCTCAGAAGTAAGGTTCTTGAGGGCAGAGACTGTGCCACCTTTGTTTTGCTTCTCTGGTTATTAGAGAAGGTTCCTGGTACATAGCAGGTGATTAATAAATGCTTGTTGACTCATCAGTTGTGATGGGAAAGTTCATTACTTCTTACTTTGGGGAAAGGATCAAGCCTGGAATCTCTCATTCATTAAGGAAATTCTCTGTGGAAACTCCTTCCTGTGATGGGATCCATAGTTTGTCTCTAATATCATTTTTATGTATCGTCTGGGGATACTGAGATTTGTACCGTGGTAGCTTATGTAGTATGAGTTAGTATCAGGACTGGAACCCAAATTTTCTTTATTCTAAGACTAATCTATCTACTATTGTGGTATTTTCATCTCCAGCTATTACAAAGTGCTTCATAAATAATACTTAAACACTTATTCATTTATTCACTCACTCATTCATTACATCATTGCTTTTCTAGTTCTCCCTTATTGTTTCCTTAATTTAAAACCTTAGAGTTACAGAACACAGGTATCAAACTCCAATAAAAATTGATTCCTATGGGTAATATATTGAATTAGGAAATCACAAATTAACATTGTCTCTATTTGTAATGTATTTTTATTTATTTTGTAAAACATTTCCTAATTACCTTTTAATTTGGTTCAGGCTCATTTAGGAGTTTTAGGGCAGAAAATCTGATATTGGTCAGACTAATCCTATCAGTTTGCAACTGAAGGAATGAAATCCAGAGGATTGACAGAAGTAATTGGAGATGGCTATGAGGGGATAGGACTGAAATGTGTGACCCTGAAATAGAGAGAAGCTTATTTGGAAGTTTAACGTATGCCCTAAACCAGATTGTTGTTTGTCCTTTTTCAAAGAATCCCTATGACATCAGTTGTCCTGGCTGTGAACTAGATTTCAATGAACTTAGATTTAAGAGAGGCAGAACTATGCGAAGTCATAGGCCTCACTCTCTCCTCCTGAGTTACAGAAATCTAGGGGCAAGATATAGGTGATAGCCCCAGATTCAGTGATAGACCTAGACATTTTTAAGTCAAGGTTTTTCTCAGGGCTCAGTTTGTCTGAGGCAATGCTCATTTAACAGGAAAATAACATGACAAAACATATTCAATGATGCAGAGTAAAATAAACAGAATGAGGAAAACAAAATAAATGATAAGGGCCAGAAGGAACAATAAATAGAAACAATAAAGCAAAACTGAATGACCAGAGAAGAATTGAGATAATGTATCTCCCTCCTATCTTCAAAGAAGTGGGAAACTAATTGTATTGTTTTTAATATCAGATTCAATTGTTGCCGAGCTCTTTTTCTTTTCTAGGTCTTTTTGAAAATCATTGTTAGGGGGCAGTTGGGTGGTGCAGTGGAGAGAGCACCAGCCCTGGAGTCAGAAGTCCCTGAGTTCAAATCTGACCTCAAATTAGTAATTACCTAGCTGTGTGGCCTTGGGCAAGTCACTTAACCCCATTGCCTTGCAAAAAGCCTAAAAAAAAATCATTGTTAGGAGAGATGATTTGCTGGGTTGGGGAGGGGAAGATTATATTTTGAAATGAAGATGATATAAACAAAAGCTATCAATCAAAACATGAGAAATAAAATGACAGTACCAAAACTCGAGCTCTTGCTCTAGCTCTACCCTCTTCTGAACCCAAAGTTTAGTGAATGTTTGGAGCACTGACAGTCTATGTGGAAGAAGTGTCCACACTGTCAACGTGACTACTTTGAAGGGGACCACAGCAGTCATTTGAATGTGAAAGTTTTGATATTTTTTGTATCATTTCTTCACAATAGCCTTTGAAGTATGTAGTACAAACATTATTCTCCCTATTTTACAGATGAGACTTATGAGAGTAGTAAATTATTAGTGTGTGTAGGAGCTAGCATTTGAGTTCAGATTTACTGTACTTTCTGTTATTCTGGAAAGCCTTCACCAGGACTGATCTTCCTAAGTGATTATTATCCTTTAAAGCAGTTATCTTTGGGAGCTACCTACCTCATTCAGTGATACTTTCACCACTCCTTAGAGTCTTGGGGACTCTTCTTTTGGGAACTTTCAGAGTCAATGAAATCAGTCCTGTTTCTTGGTAATTTTATTTTGTTTTGGACTCAAAAAGCATTCCCAGCTTGATCTACCACTTTATTCATCAGACTTGACTTTTGTCTCTTTCAAAGAAAAAAAAATTGCTCTTGAAGGACAAAGATTTACAACCATGAAGAATTTTGAATGGTTGTGACATGGGCTTTGAAGCTTATAGGATCATAGAAACAGAACTGAAAGGTATTTAGGAGTCATGTAATTCAGTTCATTCAATTTACATTTGAGGAAACTGAGTCCCAATGAGTACACATAAAAAATGAAAAATAGGTAATTTCACAACCAATGAATATGAAATAAAAGCAATTATTAGGAGCTATTCTGTCAATAAAATTGACAACTTAATGAAATGGGTTTAGAAAAATACAAATTGCCTGGATTAACAGAAGAGGAAATAGAAAAATAATTCTATCTTAGAAAAAAGGAATTGAAGAAGTCATAAATGAATTTCTTTTGTTTTTTAGGTTTTTTTTTTTTTTGCAAGGCGAATGGGGTTAAGTGGCTTGCCCAAGGCCACACAGCTAGGTAATTATTAAGTATCTGAGGATGGAATTGAACTCAGGTATTCCTGACTCCAGGGCCGGTGCTCTATCCACTGTACCACCTAGCCACCCCCATAAATGAATTTCTTAAGAAAAACCCCACAAACTTCAGGTCCAGATGGATTTATAAGCAAAGTCTACCAAAACATTTAAAGAACAATTAATTCCTATATTATATAAACTGTAGATAAAGAAGGAATCCTATCAATTTGTTCTATGACACAAATATAATCTTGATTTCTAAATGAAGGAGAGTCAAAACAGAAAAACAAAGGACAAATGAGTTGAATGAAAGTCCCATAGGTAGTAAGCCTCAGAGGTAGAACATGAACTCAAACCTGATTCCAAAACCAGAGCTCTTGCTCCAGCTCTACCCTCATCTGAATCCAAAGTTTAGTGAATGTTTGGAGCACTAATAGCCCAGGTGGAAGAAGTATCCAAACTGTCAAGATGCCTACTTTGAAGGGGAACACAGCAGTCATTTGAATGTGAAAGTTCTGTTATCTTGGTCAAAGGTATCATTGTGTTATAGTCATACTTTGAATGTATACGCTCATGGGCATGCTTCACTGGGCAAAAAGAAATGTGACAATGGCTTGTATTCTATTCCTCACAAAAAAACTGAGACAACTGTGATATTAACAATAAAGAGAAACTGAGGAGATTTGGTGCTGAAAGTAGGACATCTAGCAATTATATTTGTTGAGGTGAAGGATGATCAGGGCACAGACCAACACGACAAGAAGAAGAAAGGGGATTGCTGTCTCTCTAGCCCCAACCCCTCTGCTGGAGCCAAGGGATGTAACTGAGTTGGGTTCACGGGGGTGATTGGGATCTCTTGTTGGGCGATGGGGTAGCTGAGAAGTTCCAAAATCTCTTGACTGTTGTTCTAGGAGCAATATCTTCCATATAGGTTGTTAGTTTTTCCTTAAAAGGTATTGAAACCAGTTTTGATGGTAGCCCAAGTTCAAAAGACAAGCAAAGTACAAGGTGCTAAGTACCAAGAAACAAAGGCTGCTCTTTTCTTGGCTTCTGACCAAGAGACCATCATGGCCAACACAGAGGCAGGGAATGTATACCCAGTTGAATTAATTCTGTATCCTTGCTGAATATGCCCTCTGTGCTATGTCTGGGCAAATTGCCTTTTATTAAATATTAGATGTGTTTCATTTCCTTCATATTTTGAATCTGATGCATTGGAATTGCCCAAATCAGGTTCTACCTACAATAAATAGAAGCTACCTTGGTCTAAGAGACTAATAAAGAAGGGTAAGAAGGATAATTGTATGATCATATGAACAAAAGACTTTCTGGGCTACATTTCCTCCCTTTGTTCCTGTCTGTTTTTTTCCAGAGTGATTAAAATGACTTTTATTAAGACATCTTAATAAAGGATCACCTCTCTTACAGAGAGAGGGGAACCAAATCCCAGAAATGCTGAGTCTTATATGCACTTTGAAAGACTTGTTCCTCCCCCTTCCAGCCAATCACTGGCTGGGATCACAATCTAATTGATACATTATCCTCATATGTTTTCCCCATCCTGCAGGGAGGAGGGAACAGTAATCTCCTTGAGCATGTGCAAAGGATAATGTTCCTATCTGTTTTGTGACTTATGGCCTTAAACAGTTACCTAGAACACTAAAAAACTGAGTGAATTGCCAAGGATCACATGGCTAATATGTGTCTGAGGTAGGACTTGAACCTGGGTCTTCTAAACCCAAATCCAGCTATTCAGTCACTATGCCACACATTGCCTCTCATATTAAAAAACTTAGTATTCCCCAAGAATGTTTACACTTCAAAAGTAGACCAAAGGGAGAGGCATAAACCAAAATGAATGAATCTCCAAACATCAGATTTTGGGAACTATGGCAATTTGTGAGAGTCCTTTGTAGATTGGAATATTGTTTCTCCTTCCTAATCTCTATTACCCATTTCTCCTCCATTTCTTCTTCAAAATTTCCAGGATATTATGCCATATCCAAAGCATCTCTGTGATAGATCAGGTTATCGCTTCAGATTGCCTCACTACTTATTTGTATTTGTGTATTACTTATCTATATTCATGTATTTATTTCTTTAATAGAATATAAGTACCAATAAGACAGACATTGTCTTATTTTTTGTCATTGTATTCCCCAATGCTGGTTATAACTAGTATATATTTAGATATTGATATTTGTTGAATTGAATTGTTGTTTGGGAAATAGGTTTTATATCACTTTTATGGTATTATTCCAGGATATTACAAGTATTTTATTAGGTTCTGGGTGATAAATACAAAAATGAAATGAACTATTGTCCAATGGGTATATTGAGTGGGAAGGAATGACAAGGGCAATCTGTATCATATTTTGAGGAACCACTGGATGCAGATTTCTGTCTCTCATTCTCAACAGTTGCAGAGGCCTGGGTTGGACGGGCTTTTTGCCAAGGTACATGAATAAAAACAAAAAAACAAAAGTCTTCATACTTGTGGTTTCTATGATGCCTGAACTGATGAGGTTTGGGGTGAATGCATATAAGGGAATGCTGTCAAAAAGATTTGCATCTCTGGAGGACCCGGTGAGCCATTAAGGGCTTCTTCAGGCCAAGACAACTCCTTCTTCACTTTCTTAGATTACATCTGAAGGAGCCTGGAGCTAAGGAAACATGGATTGTTCCATCACCTTGGTGCTGACTTCAGTTCTTAGGTCTATTCTTCAACTTCTTCTCCCTCCTTTTCTCCATTCTTCCCCTCACTCCCCCCCCCCCCAAAATACACCTCTTTAGAAACACTAAAAGAAGCCCCCAAGGCATCCATCCATCCTGTCAAAGCATCAGACCTGGATTCAGTTGTTCAGTTGTGTCAGACTCTGACCCCATTTGGAATTTTCTTGGCAAAGATACTCTTCTCCACCTCATTTTACATATGAGGAACTGAGGCAAACAAGGCTGAGCAACTTGCCTATGTTCACATAGCTAGTATGTGTCTGAGGACAGATTTGAACTCAAGTCTTCCTGACTGGAGGCCCAGCACTCTATCTCTTGTGCCACCTAACTGCTGGTAGACCTGGATTATGGTCAAAGCTAAATACTAGCTTGTCATGTAACTTTTGTAGGTCACTGAACTCTGTGCCTTAGCATTCTCATCTGTAAAATGGGACAATAATGTTTGTCCTATACAGCATATTTTGAAGATAAAATAAGACAACACAAGTGAAGGCACTTCTAAAAGTACAAAATAGGATAATAGGAACAGCTATTATTTATTTATTCTTTCTGTTGGCATATTAGCATCTTTTAGGCTTACTCTAGTTTTTCTACAATTATATAATGTTAGAGCTGGAAAAGGACTTCAGGGATGATTTAGTCCAACTTTTTGCTCTTGCTATTGCATTTCTTTCAATCTTAGAGTATAAAATTCTCAAGGAGTTTAATTTAACCAATATTTATATAGTTATTTCACTTATGAGCTTATAAAAAGAAAAATAGTTGAAGGGCCATGTATTTATCAATGAAAAATTAGCTGAAATTTCAGTTAATAACATTAGGAGAAAGAGACTTGTCATTAGACAATGGGTCCCATTGTCTAAATAATGAGTTCTCTATGAATTATAGATATAACAGCTAAGGGATATTAACCAGCATGTAGGTAAAGTAAGGTCTGTTAAGGACAAAGGTGTCAGAGACCAAAAAAAAAAAAACAAGCTGGGATTAATTGTGAAGTCCAGATGTAATATACCAGTTTATTTTAAAAAGGAAAATGGAAAAAAGGGATATTTGGAAAAGCGTAATAGCAAAAACAAAAAAAATTCCACTCTTCATCCTCTTTAAAAAAAAATCCTTGGTTAATCCATGATTAGTCAAGAACTTACATTTCTGGGCAGGTAACATTCATCTGGAGTAGTCACTACCTCAATTCAAATTACTCTGCCCTTTTGGGGGTGGTAATACAAGATTAGAACATTTCCTTGGCTTGGGAAATTTTAAGCATCTTAAATAAGTAATGTGGAAAAATAATCATGTTGAACAGCTCAAGGGCATTTCTGAAAAAAATATAATGCAGGAGCATGGATGGTGTTATACATAGCTAGAGTTTATGGTTGTCTAAGATATGTGTTTGAGGGACCCTGTGAAAAGCCTCTCACTTCCAAAATATCTTTCAGTCTTTACCAATAGAATTCAAAGTTTCAGAATTATTCGAACCTTTAGAGATTATCTAGTTCAACCTCTATTTTTAGAGTTGAGGAAATTGAAGCATAGAGGAATGAAGTCACTTGTCCAAGGTCAGAGAGCTAGTCATTGGAAGAATATCATGTTGACTGAGATTTCACTCAAGGTCCATAAGACATTTCAACCATTAGGATATCCTCAATTACATAAGAAGGTACACCTTTGAGGATTAGTAAATGATCCTTGTGAGAAATACCTTTTTTGGATCATGATAGAGGCAACTAAAGGGAGAGGGTGAGGAAGGAGAGGAGTAAGACTCCAAACATAAGTTCTGCCCTTGTCATAACTTTGTTTTCAGAATTAAAGTGGGGAAATCAGCAAAAGACAGAGTATTCTCAGTTCAGGAGACTTAGAGGTAGGAGAGATAGTGGAGATAATCTAGTCCTGAGGTTCTTAAACTGTAATCTACAAACAGTTTTCAAGGGGATTTAGAACTTGTATGGAACAAAAATATATCTGTTTCAATAGGACTGGTTTCCTTTGAAATCCTATGTATTTATCCTTATGGATCTCAAAACATTTTTCTGATAAGGAGTCAATTGATTTAATTAGATTTCTAAAAAGAGATAGGAAACAAAAAGGTGAAGGGTACCTCCTCTACTTCAGCACTTTTACATTACAGGTTCATGGAAGTTGTGATTTGCTCAATAAATTAGTAGGAACACCAGTTGAAGCCTGGGTCCTCTTTAGGCAAATCCATTCAATGACTGACCCTTAGGGAATGACTGAACAAATTATGAGGATTTAAATACAAGGAGGTACTATTATGTTGTAAGTACAGACATACCTTGTTTTATTGTACTTTGCTACACTTTGCATTTTTAATGCATTTTATTTTTTATTTTAGGTTTTTGCAAAGCAATTGGGTTAAGTGGCTTGCCCAAGGTCACATTGCCAGGTAATTATTAAGTGTCTGAGGTCAGATTTGAACTCAGGTACTCCTGATTCCAGGACAGGTGCTCTATCCACTGTGCCACTAGCTGCTCCTTTAATGCATTTTAAAATAAATTAGTATATAGTAACTCTGCATCAATCATGTCTATTGACACCATTTTGCCAACAATATGTGCTCAAATTATGTCTGTGTTTCATTTGGAAATTCTCACAATATTTCAACCTTTTTCATCATCATCATCATCATCATCATCATCATCATCATCATCATCATCATTATTATTATTATTATTATTATTATTATTATTATTATATCTGTTATGGTGATCTGTGACCAGTGAACTTTGATGTTACTATTGTAATTATTTTGGGGCAGTACAAACTATAATCTAAGATGGTGAACTTAAACAGTGTGTATATTCCAATTTCTCCATTTACTAGCCATTCCTCATTTCTCCCCCCCCTCTTCTTGAACTTCCTTATTCCCTGAGACACAACAATATTGAAATTAGATCAAACTAATAACTCTATAATGGCAACTAAGAATACAAATGAAAGAAAGAGTCAATTGATGAGGCAAACTTCATTTTTGTCTTATTTTAAGAAATTGCCCAGTCATCTCATTTTTCAACAATTGATCAGTCAGCAGCCATCAATACTGGAATGAGGCCCTCTACCTGCAAAAATAATACAAAGGCTCAGATGAGGGTTAGCCTTTTTAGCAATAGAGTATTTTTAATTAAGGTATATACATTAAAAAAATAATGCTATTGTACATTTTAATGGACTACAGCATAGTATAAACATAAATTTTATATGCACTGGGGAACAAAAAATATGAGTGAATCACTTTATTGCGATATTCGCTTTATTGCGGTAATGTATGTTTGTATTGAAGAAGGAGACAGTTTTTAGAGAAATGTTGGATGACTTTTATGAACACATTCAGAATGAAGTTTATATAATAATAATATTGTTAAAACAAAAAACTTAGAAAGACTTGACAACTCTGATCAATGTGATGACTGACCATGATTCCAAAGGAGTGATGAGGGAGCATGCCATCCATATCCTGTGAGTGAGGCCATGGATTCAGGGTATAGTGGAAAAGTATTTTTTGGACATGGCTAATGTGGAAATTTGCTTTGCTTGAATATATATTTATTACAAGGTTTTTTCCTTCTTTTCTGCATAATTATGGTGGGGGAGTGGCAAGGAGGAAAATAGATTTTAGATAATTAAAAAAATTTAAAAGAAGAAAAAAAAGATAATCTTTAAAGTCTTATCCAACATGATATCTATAATTCTATTACTGGGACATGTAAGAAAAGATATGTTTTAATTCCTAAATTACATTTCTTTCTAGTGTATAAACTTTTTAAATGTGGAGACTGATTCTGTGAATACCTCTACAGTATTTAGGAGAGGGTTGGACACATAAAAGGGAGTCAATAAATTAAAAAGTATTAATCACTATGAAAACTCCAGTTGAACTTTATTTTCTCCTTTCTTTTTTGATTTTTTCCAACAGTTCACAAGGACTGATACAGAACATTTTAAGAAGTCTTGTAGCAAAAAGAAAGGGGCATAAGTAAATAAATAGGTGAGGAGGAGTGAATGAAAGAACAAAAAAGGAATAGCTGAGGGAATATCCAGTCATATTTGTACATCCATTTAAAAAAAAAGGACAATTAAGAAATGGAATTCAGGAAAAGGGAAATTGCAAAGAATCAGAGCTCTGGAATGTGAATTTAGAATTAAAGAAAATAAAAACTTGTTGGGGCATTTTGTGCTGAGCTTATGTGAGTGAACAACACTCACTGTGAAATATTCTTTAGAAGCAGTTGATTTGCAGAGCTAGAAAGGATGGACCTAGAAATCCAGAATAAAGGTTGGGGCAGCTTGTGATTGAGAGAAAAAAACAGTGGGCAAATATTGAGAGAAATGGAACTTAGAACACTTGTTATAATTCTGTTTACATGTAGAAAGTACAAGTTAAACAAGTCATATGCTGATATTTAAATAAACAAAAATATAAAGTAGACACATGGCAGGACAAACTCCTACCTCTCTAATTTAGACTTATCTAAAGAAATTACTGATTCTATTTACATGTTGAAAATAGAAGTTAAATAATTTATATGCTGCTATATAAATAAGCAATTTAAAAAAGACATATGCTGGTTCATAATCTTACCTCCCTAGCTAAAGCCCAGGACAGCCAGGTGGCACAGTAGATGATGATGATGATTGTCTTTTTGTTCTAGAAGAAGACCATGACATCAGGGAAATGATGTCATGACAAGCTCATGAATTGGATTTGAGTGAGGGGATGCTGTGCTAAGTCACCAATGTCACTTTCTCCTCCAGACTCATATGGTCTAGTGACCACATATGAATCAGGACAACTGGAGATGACCCTGGATTTGAGGCAGTCAGGGTTGAGTGACATGTCTAAGGTCACACAGCTAGTAAATGTCAATCATCTGAGGCCTGGGTCAATGCTCTATCCACCAAGTGGTAGATAGAACACCAGGCTTAGAGTCAGGAATGCCCAAGTTCAAATGTGTTTTTAGATATTTACTACTTGTGTGGGCAAGTCACTTAACCCTGTTTGCCTCAGTTTCTTCATCTGTAAAATGAACTGCAGAAGGAAATGGAAAACCATTCAAATAGCTTTGCCAAGAAAACCCCAAAAAGGGCTTACAAAGAGTTGGACATAACCAAAATGACTGAAGAACAAAAAACATACTTGCTTAAAAGTAATCCTAACTGCTGTACCAAAAAGGAGTCAAGTTATCTTAATTTGTGTCCATTGTTAGATGGGCAGGCTACAGTAACCTGAAAGAATTGAAAAAGAGTCTACTTGTTTTGTCCTGCAATTTAAATCCTTCCTTTTTCACCCCTCAACAACCCTTTCCCCTCCATTAGATAATTTTGGAGAGGCTGTTGTGTATAGAGAATTATCCTTGGAACAACATCATAAAAACTGTCTGCTAAAGACTTTGTGACCCTGAGTAGGTTTCTAAATCTCTTGGAATTCCAGACAATACATCAAACAATCAATAAAGATTTCATAAGCATATACTATGTGTAGATGTTATAGAGAAAGTGCATTGGAAGAAGAAATTCCACACCAGGAATTCTTGCAGACAATCCAAGGACACATCTGGTACAAAACAAAACAACAAAAACAGCTCTCAAAATTTTATTTATTTATTAAGTAGCCCCCAAAACCACAATTTCTGTAACGACTTGGTATTAACTAACAGAAGAGTAAGAACTAAATAAATCATAAGAGAAATGCAAAAGAAAAAATCTGCTAAATAAGCACCCCACTCATAATGGCTCTCCTAGATTCTGAGTCCTGGGGATACCAGAATGTGTTGTTGCTGCCTATGGGATGGCTGGAGGCACTGCAAAGTCATCCTGACTAGGTCTTTTCTTCCCTTGTCTAATTTATAAAGAGTTGGGAAACATAGAAAATAGAGATCCCTAGCACTCTGGCAGAAACAGAAGGGGGAAAAATTAGTGTGTATGTTTGTTTAATGTCATTGCTGATAGAGGGATTCAGATGGAGACATGGCTGAACCAGTGGCTGGCAGGAATGGATAGAAAAAGGAAGTACTCAGAAAGTTCAACCATGATACAAATTGAAATTTAAAACCATTCTATACTTGGTACAGGCGAAAAGGGAGTAGACATTGTAGACAGAGGAAATAGTACATGCATACCAAGCCATGATGTGAGGGACCAGCTAGTATATCTCTGAGAGAGAGAGGCCAGAAGCACCAGTCAATTGAAGGGCAAGTACAGGGAGAGCCAGTCTAGAAGAAGGAGTGAAAGCTAAGAGTTGAGGATGACTTCTGGGTTGGGAACCTGGGAAATGGAAAGAATTAAGGCCTTAGGAGGAGGGCCAGATTTAGAGGAAAAGATAACAAATTCTGTTTAAGACTTCTGATGAGTTTAGATTAGATGACCTCTAAGATTTTTTCCAATTATATAATCTAAATCAGAGCTAAAATCTACAATTCTCTGATTCCATTCTCTTTTAGAACCTCTATTCATAGAATCCTAGAATGCTAGAGCTAGAAGCAGCATTAGATATCATCTATTCCAACTTCAGGATTTTATAGATGAATAAACTGAGATTCAGAAAGGTGATCATTTGTAAAGCCATATAGTATGTTATTAACAGAGGAGATTTTGTACCTGTCTCCCTACTCACAACACATTGTTCCTTCCATCACATTGGGGCTCCCTATTCATCTAATACTAAGACCTCTAGGCACTTTATAAAAAAAAGATCTTGTTTTGGGATAATAGTGGACCTTAGCTTTGTAAGTGAGAGAACAGGTGTGTAGAACAGAGGAGAGAAAAAAAAGAAATTAAGTGTCTTATTTTGTAAGTTTTGCAGAATTAACAGTGTTTTACAAATTTGCTTTTCATTTGAAGTTGGTGCACACTTACTGCTTTTTCATGCTGAGAAGTCATATTTCCCTTAGTTTTTTCCTCAATTTTCTATCTTTTTCTATCTTACTCTAGAGAGCAAGTTCTATGAGTTTGATTATTAACTATATGGCTTGGTAGGTTCTACAATACTTTAACACAACTGAATTTTTTTTCAGGTGCATTTATTGTTTTTTCTTTTTTGAAACTTGTTTTGTTACTTTTTTGATATGAGTAAAGGGTCAGCTTTACTCTTTGAGTTTTGAGACACTTGAGTCCTTGAGATTGCAGGCCATAGTTTCCATTTTAATGGAAACTATATTACAAATATTATGTAAAGGGTTTAAGAAGTTCTTTTCTACATGAACATTATTTCCTAGATAAGAGGTCCGCATTCCCCCAGTACATTCCTGGTCATTGATATACTACTGTGTCTTGGGTTTCCATTAATTAATTAATTAATTAACTAATTCATTCATTCATTCATTCAGTCAATCAATGCTATGTTAAGCATTTTGCTATTGTTTCTGCAGTTCTCTTTTCCTGTTCTCTCCTAGAAAGTACTCTTGTTCAGCTTGACTTGCTTGTAATATTCAGAGATCCTAAAAAAAAATTTAAAAAAATTAAAAAAATTTGTCTAGGGTCCCCTGCACACATGTACCTTAGGTATAGCCTTGATAAGGATGTTAATATAAACTCTTCAGACTTCAATTTCCTCATCTGTAAAAATAGTAACCACTACTACTCAGAATTGTGGTGGAGATCAAAGGAGTTGATGAAGCACTTTTGTAAACCTTAAAAAGGGTTAGTTATTTTTATTGTTATTATTATTATTCACTTTCTCTAATGACATATTGACTTAGGTGAAGTTATTGGATAAGTGTCTTACACCTAAAGAACCAGAGGTTAAATAAATGGTAATGACTATATGACAACTGATACTTAGCATTTTCTGCTTCTACTGCTGCCATCATCACTGCAGAAATGAAAGGACGCTGCCTAGTACTGATAGCCACTTCTTATTTCATTTTCTTTTAAGAGTTGCTATGGCTGGGTCACAGAGATGATAGAATACCTGACCATAGTTAGAAAGATCTGTGTTCAAATCCTATATCAGACACTTTAAAGCTCTGCCACCTAGGGCAAGTCACTTAACTTTCTTTGAGCCTCAGTTTCTTCATATGTAAAATCAGGGCATTAGACTTGATGACCTCTGAGGTTTCTGAAGCTATGATTCTATAACTTAAAATTCCTTGCTTACCAGATCATTGGTAATGGGTTTCTTTACACTAAATTAAGTTGATCCTTTGGCTGCCAAGATAGTTTGCCCCTTGAATTATACTTGAAGCCTTTACATCATGATAAATTCAGTCCAAATTTGCTTTGTACTGATGTTGCTTTTGAGAACCCAGGATCATCTCCAAAATACAATGAAGCCCTGAAAGAAGTCTGTTGTGGAATCTGTATATAGGCATACCTCAGAGATATTGAGGGTGTGTTCCAGACCACCACAATAAAGTAAATATTGCAATAAAAGGAGTCATATAATTCTTTTGCTTTCCCAGTGAATATAAAAGTTGTGTTGTAGTTTGTTTAGTGTGCAATAGCATTATGCTGTTAACTCAACAAAACTCAATGTACATATCTTAATTCAAAAATATCTTATAAAAATGTTAACTTTGAGCAGGTCAGTGGAACAATCAGGATATCTACAACATTTATTAATCCATACATTTCTCTCACCTTTTCACTCCCTGTCAGGAAGATTTTATTTTTCCACAGTCTTGACTTAGAGTGTGTATGAAATTCTTCTTAAGATCAGCAATCCACTGTAAAGTACCTTGGAAGCCCTTCTTAGATGGGCATCTCTGACTCAGACTCACTCCATCAACATCCAATGCTCCATCCCTATCTTGCATTGCCAAAGCCCCTACCTGGGCAGGACACCAAGTGCCTATGAAATCATTGCCACCTATTGTCACCCTACAGAGAACACAGAGTGTTTCACAGTCACCCAGAATAACATGTTCAAGGATCATTTCCCTCCAACTCACTTTGCAAGAGATTGAGAGCTCTGATAGAAAAGACATATTTTCAGCTGGTCAGAGCTGGATGGAGCTGGCTTTACGTGAAACATTGGAAATTAAATAAAGCTCTGGGTGTTCAATCTCTCCCTGCTTCTCTGTCTTTTCTCTCTATTTTACTTTTGTCTTTGCCTTTTTCTCTCTTGATCAATCTCATGTCTCGTTTCTCTCTTGTTTTCTCCTTTTCTCTGTCTCCAAACTGCCACCTCTTAACTCATTCTCTTCTCATCAGAATAGGCTCATTTGCATAAAGCACAGGATTTTTTTTTTAAGAAGAACAAATGTTTTGTTCCTTAAGTTGGATTTTCAGATGAGGTGATCAGACCACATCAGCTTTTAAAATTGGTCCTTGAAATGTAACAATAACTTGTTGGAAAATATCCCGGATCTACCATCCTCTAATTGTGGCTGTGGTAAGTAGCCCATTGAGATTCCCCTAGCTAACAATGCCTTCAGAGATATCCAGGAGACACTTTCCAGCAAAGGGAAAGTAACTAAAGATAATGATCAAAGAGGACTCCACCTGATGGAGTAGAAGACATAGAATATTAGAACTCCAAGGAAACTAAAACCCCATCCAGGCCAAGTCCCATTATTTGAGGTTTAGGAAGGGGAAGGGATTTATTCAAGGTCATGTGGTATGTGAGTGGCAGATATAGGAATGGAATTGATGTTTTCTATCTCCTGGGATAGTGTTCTTTCCATTGTTTCTGTTGTTTAGTTATTTTCAGTCTTGTGTGACTCTTTATGACCTCCTTCTTTGTGGGGTTTTCTTGGCAAAGACACTGAAGTGATTTTCCCTTTCCTTCTCTGGCTCATTTTACAGAAAAGGAAACAGAGGCAAACATGGTTTAGTGACTTTCCCAGGTAATGTCTGAAGTCAAATTTGAACACATGAAGATAGATCTTTCTGACTCCAGAGCTGGAACTCTATCTACCCCATCACCTAAATACCTCTGCTCTTTTCACTGAACCATGACAATTCTTCTTGCTCTCTCCAAGGTTACTAATAATTTCATTGTTGCCAAATTCACTGGACTTTTCTCAATCCTCATTCTCCTTGACCTCTTGGCAACCTTTGACAACTTTGATCACTCTTTAACTTGATATACTCTTCTAACTTTTCAGTATATCACTCATTTCTTCTCCCCCCCCCCCCCATTCTCTGACTACTGCTCTTACTCCTTTACTCCTTTATTGGATCATCCTCCAGATCATGCCTCTAACAGTAGACTTCCTTCAGGTTCTGAATTGGGTACTTTTCTCTTTTTTTCCCCCACAATCTTACTTTAACTGGGAATCTCATCAGTTTTCATGGATTTAATTACCATCTTTATACTATTGATTCTCAAATCTACTTTTCCTGCCTCAGTTGCTTTGTTGACCTCCCTTCATGAATTTCTCATCTCCAGCTACCTTTCAGACATTTCAAATTGGATGTCCAGTAGACACCTTAAACTCAATTTGTTCAAAATAGAACTTACTTTCTTTCCTCCTAAACTCTCTTACCTTGCCTATTACTGTAGGGACACATTGGCCCAGGACCACCCAGCAAGGAGTGTCTTCATCAGAGAAGGTATTTTGAGCAAAGTAGAATTGTAGTAGTGCAAATTGTGCACATTTAGAGAATCCACTCTAAAAATTCACATGGCTTATTTTTGCCAGGTCTGTGATAGAACATTTTTTTTTTAGGTTTTTTTTTTTTGTAAGGCAAACAGGGTTAAGAGGCTTGCCCAAGGCCACACAGCACACAGCTAGGTAATTATTAAGTGTCCAAGACCGGATTTTGAACCCAGGTACTCCTGACTCCAAGGCTGGTGTTTTATCCACTACACCACCTAGCCACCCATGTGATAGAACATTTTGAGCTCATATTGGTTTGATCAGTCACAGTCAGACACATTGTAACTTGACTCTAAGATAGAGATGTCATTTTGGTACTCTTCAAGAATGAAAAACAACAACCAACCAGGCAGTCCCAAGTCCTGCAGGCTCACAGCCTAGGGGTCATCCCAGACTCTTTACTTTCTCTCCCTGCCCCTCCGCCCTCACATTCAAACTGAGGCCATGACTTGTCAATATCACCTTTGCAACATCTTTCCAATACACTCCCTTCTTTCCTCTGATTGCCAGAACTCTATCACTTCACATCCAGATTATTGCATTATTGGTTGCCAGCCTTCCCACTCTAATCTATGCTTCATTCAGTCACTAAATGATTTTCCTTAGACACATGTCTGAGCATGTCACCCCCCCCCCCCCATTCAATAAATTCCATTTGCTTTCTATTGCCTCCAGGAGCAAATATTAAATGCTCTGTTTAGCATTTAAAATCCTTCATAACCTAAACCTTTCTTATCTTTCCAGTCTTTTTCATACTGTTAGAGTGACACTGGTCTTCTGGCTGTTCCAGAAAAGAATTTCATTTCTTGGTTCTGGCTTTTGGCATGTTCTCTAGCTATCCGCCATACCTGAAATGCTCTCCTTCTCAACTCTAACGTAGCTCCCTTGAATCCTTTAAGTCTCATCTAAAATTCTTTGTGCTACAGGATGCCTTCCTAAAATGCTCTTAATTACAGTGCCTTCCTTCCATTATTTCCTATTTATCCTGTCCATAGCTTGTTTTGTACACATCTGCTGGGATATTGTCTTCCTCATTAGATGATAAGCTTCTTGAAGGCAGGTATATATTTTATCTCTTTTATCTCCAGTGCTTAGTACCATGCAGGCACATCTCAGACCCTTAATAAATGTTTACTGATTGATTGGACCTCTCTCTTTGGTTTTCTATCATCTGTAGATGGCACATTTGGTATATGGTTGACACATGCCTTAACACCTCAGAGTAAATTTAATATAGTGCCCACACTTGTCATCTATAGCACACTAGACTTGTTGAAGAACCTATGTCTCCAGTTTGAATTTCCTACCAGTGAGGACAACTATCAAAAGCAGAATTGCTATTTTAGAAAGGTCCTTACAAAATGTACTTAAATTTCCATGATCAGGGGAATCTTTTAGCCTATCTATCTTCACTCATATTTCAGTATTAGTTTTCTAATAAGAGTTTCTCTTTGACCAGATGAGGTAGCATTCATTGGCAAAATGGGAGAGCCATCACAAGAATGTAGATGGGCATATGTTTTCTTGACATCCAAGAAAGGGAAGTGAATGATAGAGTGCACCATTTGTCTTTACCAAGAACAGGTAATACAGAAACAATCCTTTTCCTTTTATACAGAGTTACTAACTTGATAAATTGGGGAAAACGTGAAGATAAAATTCATCTATATTTTAACAAAGCACTTAAACAAAGTCTCTTGGGGTGGAGCCAAGATGGCAGCAGGAGCTCTCTTAGATGCTCTCTCCAAAATATTTCAAAAACCTTAAAATTATGACTCTAACTAAATTTTTGAGAGAGAACCCACAGAAAGGTCCAGTGAGGTGATTCTCTAGCCCAAGGTAACCTGGAAAATAATGGGAAAATTGTATTCCATGGGCACCACCCTGGAGCAAAGGAACTTCAGCCTCCCAGAAACAGCCCCAGGGTGCCTGGGAGTGCTGGCTCCCAGCAGCAGAAGCAGTTTCCTGACCTGCACCCCAGGGAGCACCAAGCACAACATGGAAGACCAGCAGGGAGACCTCTGCCAGAACGGGTGTGGAGCCCAGACCCTCAGCATGGCCACTGCACTCAGCCTGACTGCCACAGTCCAGATTGCAGAAAATGGAAGCAGGCTATGGAACTGCCCAGCAGGAGCCTCCAGGGCAGCTTCTCTTTGAGTGTTCAGTCCACTGAAGGTAAGGGAGTGGAGGGAGACTGCTGAGGTCTGTCCTCTGCCCCTGGAATAGGACTCTGGGATTTGACCACATTCAGACACAGTTGCAGTCTAGGCCCCCATAGAGCAGGGACCCCCCCCCCCCCCACAGTCCTGGGGTAGAGTGGTGCACTTGTGGTCATTCATAGACCTAGAGAGTAGTCAGAGCCTCACACACTGAGGTCCTTGTGGGGAGGGTGTCCCAATAATACTCAAAAGCTCAGGAAGCACCCCCAAACCAGGCAAAGTCTGGGGAAATGAGTAAAAAGAAAAGGAACCTGACCATAGACAATTACTTTGGTCCCATGGAAGACCAAAATACTCAGTCTGAAGATGAGAAAGTCCAAGCTTCTGCATCTAAAGACTCCAAGAAATGTAGAAATTGGTCTCAGGCTATGATAGAGCTCAAAAAAAAAAGATTTTGAAAATCAAGTAAGGGAGCTAGAAGAAAAATTGGGAAAAGAAATGAGAGAGATGCAGGAAAAAACATGAAAATGAAGACAGCAGCTTAGTCATGTTAAAAACCAACTTAGGTCAAATAAATAAAACAATTCAAAAAGTTATTGAGGAGAAGAATGTTTTAAAAAGTAAAATTGGCCAGATCAAAAAGGAGATAAGAAAGCTCTCTGAGGAAAACAAATCCTTCAGATGTAGAATGGAGCTAAAGGAAGCTGATGACTTTTTGAGAAATCAAAATATAATAGTTCAACACCAAAAGAATGAAAAATTAGGAGAAAATGTGAAATATCTCACTGAAAAAGCAATTGATCTGGAAAAAAGATCCAGAAAAGATAATTCAAAAATGTATTGGGCTACATGAAATTCATGATCAGAAAAAGAACCTTGGACTCATTTTTATTTTTTATTTTATTTTTTATTATATTTATTTTTATTTATGTAGAAATGATGTTTTTTAATACATTACTAAAATATGTTTGTTTAAGAGTAAACATAATACCCCCTCCACCAAAAAATATAGATCCTCATGATCAATAAATTAAAAGAAAGAGAAAAAAATTAAAATTAAAATTAAAAAAATCATAATGGGGCAGCTAGGTGATGCAGTAGACAGAGCACCGACCCTGGAATCAGGAGCACCCAAGTTCAAATCTAGCCTCAGACACCCAACAATCACCCAGCTATGTGACCCTGGGCAAGTCAGCCCAAACCCATTGCCCTGCAAAAACCAAAATCATCATCATCATCATCATCATCATCATCATCATCATCATCATCATCATCATGCTTCAGTCTGTGTTCCAACACTTCCAGCTCTGTCGTGGGTGGATCATGTTTTTTATGATAAGTCCATCACAAAAGCTACTTCCATATTTTTCCACTGTTGCCATTGCTGATTGCAACTCCCTCCATTCATACTTCCCCACTACCATACACTATTATTTTCTCTCTCTTCTCACCCTGTCCCTCTTCTTAAATGTGCTATAGGGTAGCTGAGTGGTGAAGCAGACTGATCACTGGGCCTGGGGCCAAGAGGCTCCAAGCCCATATACCACCTTGAAGGCCCAGCAACCACCTGGCCCTGTGGTCCTGGACAGGTCATCCAATCCCAACCCCTTGCAAGAAGTAAAAAAGAAAATGTGTTATATCTGACCACTATCCCCCATGGTCCACCCTCTCTTCTATCACTCACCCCCCCTCCCCCATCCCCTTCTCTCCTTCTTACTCTAGATGTCTATCCATGTCATTATTTTATGCTTTTTGAAATATTATAAAGAGAGAGAGCACCTAAGAGAGACTCTTCTCTTGTTGCCATCTTGGCTCCCTTGACCTCAATTTCAAAGAATTTCTACAGGAAAATTGCCTTGCTATCCTAGAAGCAGAGGGTAAAATAGAAATAGAGAGAATTCACTGATCTCCCCTGAAAAGAGATCCAAAAGTAAAAACAACCCAACTCCCAGGAATATTATAGCCAAGTTCCAGAACTCCCAAGTCAAAGAGAAAATATTACAAGCAGCCAGACTTTACTTCTTGTAAAGTCCTCTCCAAGCCACCTCTGATGAGAGTGAAGGTTCCCTCATTCTCCCTTACCTTCCCTCCTTTCATATCATTGCAATAGCTCATTGTAATAAAAAATCTTATTATATGAAATATCTTAGCCTATTCCACCTCTCCTTTCTCTTATTCCCATTAAATGTCCCTTTTAGCCATTGACTCCATTTTTACACTGTATCTTCGAATTCAACTCTCTCTTGTGCTTTATCTATAAAAGCTCCTTCTACCTGCTCTATTAAATGAGAAGTTTCTTATAAGTATTATCAGTATCATTTTTCTATGCAGGAATACATGCAGTTTAACATCATTAAGTCCCTCATATTTTAGCCTTCTTCTCTACTCTCTATGCTTCACCTGAGTCCTGTATTTGAAAATCAAACTTTCTGTTCAGCTCTGGCCATTTTAACAGGGACATTTGAAATTCCCCTGGTTCATTGAAAGTCCATCTTTTTCTCTGAAGGACGATGTTCAGTTTTGCTGGGTAGTTGATTCTTGGTTGCATTCTGAGCTCTTTTGCCTTCCAGAATATTATGTTTTAAACCCTACAAGCCCTTCATGTAGTTGCTTCTAAGTCCTATATGATTCTGACTGAGCTCCATGATATGTGAATTGTGTCTTTCTGGCTGCTTGTAATATTTTCTCTTTGACTTGGGAGTTCTGGAAGTTGGCTATAATATTCCTGGGGGGTTGGTTTTTTTTTTTTGGATCTCTTTCTGGGGGAAATTGGTAGATTCTCTCATTTTCTATTTTGTCCTCTGTTTCTAGGATATCTGGGCAATTTTCCTGTAGGAATTCTTTAAAAATGTCAAGGCTCTTTTTCTGATCATGATTTTCAGGTATCTCAATAATTTTTAAATTATCTTTCTTGAATTTGTTTTCCAGATAAGTTGTTTTTTTCAATGAGATGTTTCACATTTTCTTCTAATTTTTCATTCTTTTGGTTTTGAAGTATTATGTCTTGACTTCTTTTAAAGTCAACAGCTTCCTTTAGCTCCATTCTAGATCAGAAGGATTTTTTTTCCTCAGAGAGCTTTCTTATCTCTTTTTCCACCTGGCCAATTCTACTTTTTAAAGCATTCTTCTCCTCAATAACTTTTTGAACTGTTTTATCCATTTGATCTTTGCTGGTTTTTAACATGTTATTTTCTTCAGTATTTTTTTGGATCTCCTTGACTAAGCTGCTTTTTTTTTTAGATTTTTCAAGGCAATGTGGTTAAGTGACTTGCCCAAGAACACAAAGCTAGGTAATTATTAAGTGCCTGAGGCTAGGTTTGAACTCAGGTACTCCTGACTCCAAGGCCAGTGCTCTATCCACTGTGCCACCTAGCCACCCCCAGCTGCTGACTTCTTTTTCATGTTTTTCCTGCATCTCTCTCATTTCTTTTCCCAATTTTTCTTCTATCTCCCTCACTTGATTTTCAAAATCTTTTTTTCTGAGATCTGTCATAGCCTGAGTCCAATTTCTGTTTTTCTTGCCGTCTTTAGATGCAGGAACTTGTACTTCCTCATCTTCAGATTGAGTATTTTGATCCTTCTTGGAATCATAGACAATATATTTCTCAATGGTATTCCTCTTTTTTCTCTGTTTAACTCATTTCCCCAGCCTATGCCTGGTTTTGGGGTGCTTACTGAGCTTTTGAGTATTATTGGTATACCTCCCTCCCAAGGACCTCAGTCTGTTAAGCTCTGTTTGCTCTCTTGGTCTGAGAATGACCCCAAGCGCATCCCTCTGCCACGGGGCTAAGTGGAGAGGGGTCTTGTTCTATGGGGGGCCTAGACTGCGATCAGGATCTGAATGTGGTCAGAGCCCCAGAGTCCTGTTCCTGGTATAGAGGATAGACCTCAGAAGTCCCTATCTACTCCCCTACCTTTGGTAGGCTGAGCACTCAAGGCTCAGTTGCCTGGGGGCTCCTGCTTACTGGCTCCACTGGCTATGCCTGCTTTTATTTCCTGGATGTAGTCTGCCCGGCCACCTCTGCTCACTGAGTGGCCTGAGGGCTGGGTTTCACGTGCTTGCTCTGGCAGAGGTCCCCCTGCTGATATTCCAATTTTGTGCCCGGTGCTCCTGGGGTGTAGGTCAGGAAACTGCCCCTGCTGCCATGAGCTGCAGTTCCCAAATGTCCTGAGGCTGACTCCTGGAGGCTGAAGTTCCTTCACTCTGGTGGACTGCCCCTCTAACCCCATGGAGTGGAGCCTTTCCACTATTTTTAGGTTACCTTGGGATGGAGAATTGCCTCACTGGATCTTTCTGTGGGTTCTTTCTCTCGAAAATTTAGTTAGAGTCATTGTTTTATGCATTTTGAAATATTATATAGAGAGAACACCTAAGAGAGGCTCTTCTCCTGTTGCCATCTTGGCTCCCTTGACTTCATTTTAAAAGAATTTCTACAGGAAAATTGCCTTGATATCCTAGAAGCAGAGGGTAAAATAGGAATAGAAAGAGAATCCACTGATCTCCCCTGGAAAGAGATCCAAAAACAAAAAACCCAACCCCCAGGAATATTACAGCCAATTTCCAGGACTTCCAAGTTGAAGAAAATATTACAAGCAGCCAGAAGGACACAATTCAAATATCATGGAGCTGTTATCAGGATCACACAGGACTTATCATCAACTACATTAAGGACTCACAGGACTTGGAATATAATATTCTGGGAGGCAAAAGAGCTAGGAATGCAACCGAGAATCAACTACCCAGTAAAACTGAATGTCTTCCTGGGAAAAAAAGATGGACTTTCAAGGAAATAGTGGACTTTCAAATGTTCAAATGAAATGACCAGAGCTGAACAGAAAGTTTGACCTTCAAGTACAGGACTCAGGTGAAGCAGAGAGAGGGTGGATGAGAAGGGTAAATTATAAGTGGCTTAATGATGATGAACTGGGTGTACTCCTGAATGGAAAGATGAGTATTATCACATGATAATACTCATGTGAACCTTCTCATTTACTAGAAGGAGCTTTTATGGATGAGGTACAGGAAAGAGCTGAATTTGAAGATATAATATTTTGTAAAAATGGAGTCAATGGGTGAAATGGAAATTTACTAGAAGAAAGAGAAAGGAGAGGTAGAATAGGCTAAGATAGTTCATATAAAAGATATTTCATGAAGCTTTTGCAATGGTATGGAAGGGGGGAAGGTGAGGAAATCTTCATTCTCATTTGCAATGGATCAGAGGGTTGGCTAGCTGACTCAGTGGACAGAGCACCAGCCCTGGAGTCAGGAGTACCTGAGTTCAAATCTGACCTTAGACACTTAATAATTACCTAGCTGTGTGGCCTTGGGCAAGCCATTTAACCCCATTGCCTTGCAAAAAAAAACCTAAAAAAGAAAAAAAGAAAAAAAAGAAAAGGAAATGGCTCAGAAAGGAAACAGTATACATACTCAATAGGGTACAGTATAGACATCTAGAAAAAAAGGAGAGAAGGGGAATGGGGGGGGATGTGGGTGATAGAGGAGAGGGTAGATCATAGGACAGGATAGTCATATATAACACATTTTCTTTTTTACTTTTTGCAAGATGGTGGGATTGGGTGGCCTGTCCAGGACCACGGGGCTGGATAGTTGCTGGTCTCCGGGGTGGGATGTAGGTTTGGGAGCTCCTGGTTCCAGGCCGGTGCTCTGTCTTCTGTGCCACTTGGGTGCCCCACAGCACATTTTTGAAGAGGAACAGAGTGAAAAAGGAGAGAGAAAATATAATAGATGGTAGTGGGGAGGACTATTATATTTACCTAATTTAACCATAAAGGACTTATGAAGAAAGATGCTATTTGCATCCAGAGAATGAAGTGATAAATAAGAAATGTGTGTGTATATATAGGGGGGAAGAAAAATGATTTACAAGTTAATTTTGTTATATATTTAAAAGCAATAGCAATTTGTACATAGTAAGTTTATAGTTTCATTGGGAATCATCTTTTTATTGTACTATATTGTGGAAATGCTTATTTTATTCTACCAATTAAAAGCACATGTTTTGTTAAATGATTATCAGGTAAGAAGAGGTAAAGTTGATAGGCCTAAAGGATATTGACATTGCCACCTTCATGATTTCCCTACAGGAGGGTCAGCCTTGGTATGTACTTTCATATTAGAGCCTTTTTCATGAACAAATTGTTTTATTCTCTTCCAGCTACTGTCTTCTCATGATAACTCAGTATTAGATTACTAATATGGGTAGTCATATGCCAGTAGAGCTAAACTTCATTTTGTTCCTGACAAATATCATCTTCTAAAAATTACTTCCATGTTGGGTGACTTGGGTTGTCTTCTAGGCCCAACAGAATACATAATTGTACTAGGAACCTTTGACTACCTTCAGAAACTATCAATATACATTTTAGGAGAGATTTCTTGATTTTCCCTTAGGAAAGAATTTGTTTAAATTATCTGATGTATATAGCTGTTGGAGTAGCAAAAGTCTAGGAAATTAAGAATTCTACATTAACCAATTTTGACACCAGAGAAATGGCAATAGAACATGACTCCTTCCTCTTAGCAGAGAGGAAGTACACTAAAGTTGTAATATGAAGTTATATTTAGAAGAAAAGTTGATGAGAGGTGGGGGTGAATAGAGGGAAGATGATTGCGAATTGGCCTCATTGTTTTTAAAAAGACATTGATACTTAACAAAAATGAAAGTAAAGAATTTTCAATTAAGACAGAAATGTTGAAAAAAATCAGAGGAGTCCAGCTTTCCCATTTATATTTTAACAAAGCTCTAAAAAGGACACGTTATCAAATAATGATCATGAAATGCAGTAAGAAATCAGAACAAGCATATCCATACAGCCTCTCTTGCTGTAGCATAAATTATTTGTTTTCTAGACATCCCCTCTCCTCCTGCCTGACAACATTCTTCTCCCCAATTCCTGACTCTTCCCTTTTATGGAATGCTTTACATTTGGAAGCTTTCAAACCTACACTAAGGTTGGATTTGTAGGTCATCTCTGGGGTTTCCTGACCTTGGATATCAGAGATAGAAAACCAGTTAGACACAATGTAGTGTCATCCCTACCTAGAAAATCCTTATCTGGAGCTGACTGTATCACCTAGTAACTGCTGTGTGTGTGTGGGGGGGGGCAAGGTGGGGAAGAAGACAAGGAAGTAAGGGCTTAAGTGTCCCCAACACTCTCTTGGATGAATGCAGAGTTTGACACAACCAATGTGTCTATGTGGTTAGTCTCTCATAGGATCTTTGCTAACCTCCTTTCTCTTCTCATGATAGCCTGAAGACCACAACGCTAAAAAGTACATGGTTCAAAACCCATCCTACCTGTGTAACCTGCGGCAAGTCATTTAGATTTAACTCAGGGTCTAATATGCTTTCACATTCTTGGGCCTCAGTTTCCATATCTGTAAAAGGAAATAAGTTCCCTAAGTTCCCTTTTTTGACTCTAAATCTATGCGTCTATGATTCTGGTGGCCTCATGGAGTTTTATCCTTGATTGCCCCAGCTCACTCCTGTGTGCTTCATGTGACCTAAGCTTTAAACCTTCCTTTGTGTGAATTAAGATGTTTTCAATAAAAGTCTATTGGCTTTGGTATTCATTGACCGTGTAATTGGCAAATGGCCAAAAGCTCTCTTTAATCTCCAAAACAGCTACTATGAGAATTGGGACAGTCCTTAGTATACATTTGTTGATTCAAAAGACTTGTACTGATCAATCTTGGTTTCTGTTTCTTCTATGCAAAGAATACAAAGATATAATCTTTAAGTATGTCTATGAAGTTATGAGAGAGAGGAAGCTTTCTATTATGCTTCACAGCCCCGAATCTTGCCTTTAGAGAAACTACAACCTTACATTACTTAGTCTTCTAGCCAAAAAAAACCCTTATGACACCTGCATTTTCAAAGTGCTTTTAGGCTAACAAAATACTCTATAGTACAACAGTTTCAAGAGAAAGAATTAGCAACATTGTTATACGATAAGGGGCAAAGCTCAAAGTCACATAGCTAATTAGCATCAAAGCCAAGACTCAATTATTCACTTATTCTGTCTCCCACTTGATTTTTTTTTTTAATTTTACCATCATTGCTTCTTATGTAAACTCTGTAATAGGGTCTGACATCATGGACTATGTAAAAAACACAGCATTGGATGGTGGAGACATTCTTGGATTGGTATTATTACCTCTCTTGTAAGGAAGAGGTACAGAGATAGAAAGTCACATGGCAAAGTATTGGCAGGATCACACATAGAATACATTTCACCCTAGCTCCGTCATTTCTATCTGTGTGAGCTTTGGGAATTGCTTCTTTGCACCTCATCTTCCTCATATGTAAAACGAAGAGGTTGAACTAGGTGATCTTCTGAAATGTTCATGCTTATAACTGCCGGAAATATTTGGCAATATCTTTCCCCTGGCGTTCCTCATCTCCAGTAGTTAAGTCCTAAAGGAACACAAAGGTCTAAGCAGGAGGTTTGTTAGCATGAGGCCAGACATCAGCCTTTGTTTAAAAAGTCTTATTCTTTCATTATTTTAGAATTCTTCTTAGAAGGAGTCAAATTAAAAAGCTTAAAGCCCAAGGGGTCAGGCAAGGATTCTTAAGCCCAGAGAATTACAGATTCAAACTGGAAATGACCTTAAAGATTACATAGTTAGGAAATAGAAAAGGAATTAGAAAATGTGGATTTTAATTCTGGTTTTGTCATTTATGACCTTAGTCAGGAGTTATCAATACAGCATCTATTTATTTGTTTTTAAAATTTTAATTGAGTAAATAACACTTGCATTCCCATAACAAGTAAAGTAAAAGTAAAAAGTAAAAGAAATAAATAGATGATTGCATATGAAATGACAAATCTATTATGTACAACTTGCTATTCTTTTTAAATATGTTATCATGTCTTTTTTTCTCTTTTGTTCTTCCCTCTTCTCCCTCCCTCCCCCTCTCCTTCCTAATGCAATTCTAGCAATGAATACTATCAGACACAAATAAATATACATTCTATCCATACTTCTATTTATCAGTATTTTCTCTGGGTACAGATAGCATCTTCCTTCATATATCCTTTGCAGTTTAAAGAAATATATTTGATAATTTTTTTTTTAGGTTTTTGCAAGGCAAATGGGGTTAAGTGGTTTGCACAAGGCCACAAAGCTAGGTAAATTATTAAGTGTCTGAGACTGAATTTGAACCCAGGTACTCCTGACTCCAGGGCTGGTGCTTTATCCACTAGGCCACCTAGCTGCCCCTTGATAATTGTTTTCACATACAATGAGAATTCTTTGTAAATTTTATGTATTTTATTTTATGACTTAAAAATATTATACTAAGGAGGGGTCCTTAGGCTTCAACAGCTTGCCAAAAGTGTCCATCATGGAACTCAAGACTTAAAAAATAAAAGCAAACATGTTTAAATTGTTTTTACATGTATTTAAGGAAAAAAAATACAATATTATTTTTAAAAAGGTGTCCATGACACAAAAGTTAAAAATCTCTTACATAGAGGAAACTTTGAAGTTCAAACTCATCTAATCCAGGGATTCTTAACCATTTTTGTCTTTGGTAGTCTAAATTACTGAAAATAAAGATGTAATTTCCATTGTTGTTGCTCAGGCATTTCATACTATTTGTGACCTCATTTGGGATTTTCCTTCTTCAATTCATTTTTACAGATGAGAAACCAAGGAAAATTAAATCAAGTGACTTGCCCAGGGTCTGATAGCTGGTGTTTAAGACCAGATTTGCACTCACAAAGATTTGAGTCTTCTTGACTCCAGGCCCAGCTCAGATCTTGCAACTTCATCTGACAACACAAGCAACATTCTCTACTCTTGGTTCACCTTTTCTCTACGGCAGAAAAGTATTTGCCATTAATCCTCTAAAAACAAGATTGACCATTTCATTAATTTGATTTCTGTTGAGGTGATGAGTGTTCGTGGTGTTTTAAATTTAATTATATTAGTGCGGTCATTATTTAGATGATCACTTGATGGGAATACCATTTCATAGGACATTTGGGTTATCTTGCAGTCCTCTTCACAGCCTTTAGTAAAAAAAAACTTCAGGAAGATATTTGCATCATACATACATAAGATCAAAATATACATACATGCATAAATATATATGTCTCTTTCTCTACACACACACACACACACACACACACACACATATATCATACATAAATGGAAACAGAAAGACAGACAGATATTTTTGTTTTAAAGGTTAAATTACCATGCCTTTATCCCCCTTCTCCCACATAACTTGCCCAGTGACTTCTTTCTTCAAGTACCAAATCACCTTATTCACTAAGAGACAAGGAAAATATCTCTTTATATTCTAGGTATTTATCCATTACCATAAGAAGCATCATGACATGGCAGATAGAGAAATAACCTTTGAATTAGACAAGTGGTTAGCTATTTCCTGCTTCTACTTTCTTATTTTTGCATCAGTTCACACAAGTCCTTTTTTTTTTTTTTTTTTTTTTTTTTTTAGTTTTTGCAAGGCAATGGGGTTAAGTGGCTTGCCAAAGACCACACAGCTAAGTAATTATTAAGTGTCTGAGATTGGATTTGAACTCAGGTGCTCCTGACTCCAGGGCTGGTGGTGCTCTATCTACTTTGCCACCTAGCCGCCCCTCACACAAGTCTTTTAAGGTGGTTTTTCTTTTAGAAGTTTACCTTTGGTTGTGATTCTCACCACACCTGGGGAACAGTTTTTAGCAATCAGAAATACTGATTTATATACTCAGGGGTGACCCATCCCCTGCTTTCCTCTAGTTCTGACATCCCAATCCTCTTTTTTTTTATAATTGTAAGCCCCACAGATGTTTAGTGACTTGCTAAGGTCACACAGATAATAAGTATCAGATTTGGAATTTGAACCTCATATTTCTAATTCCAAATCCATCATCCAAATGAATATGATTTTATTTCTCCCCCACTCCTGGTCAGAATTCTCTTTCCTCAAGCATCCAATGTTGTAGTTCACTGGAAGAAAAGGAAACTTTTTCTTTTTATGCTTTTATTGCAAGATATATTTCAGTATATTTATATATCAGCATAACTGACACATACTAATTTTGGGCACCTTCCATGCTAGACATACTCAAACTTATAGGAAGGTTAGGCTTGATGATCAATCTCTGGATCTCTGCACTATGATATCAGAGTCAGAGAACCAATCAGACATACTAGAGAACCTACCTTATCTGCTAAAACTAAAACCCCCCACTTAGACCTTAAACTCTCAGTCTCTTTAGTTACCACCCCCAAAATATAAGTCTTGGAGAAGATTAAGAAGATTGAATGAATGGAGAAGCTTCCTACACCATTGAAATAACAAATCAGTTTTTTTAAAGGTCACTTATTAGCATGCATGATGGCCATGTTGTAACAGTTTCCCAAGATCCATTATTGAGACATGGAGATGATCCTGGATTCTTGAAGGCTAGTCCAGTGGAATATGATCTTTAGTCAGTCCTTTCAATCTGGATTTCAATGACAGATGTGGAGACTGACTATATTTTCAATCTGGAGATTGGCTAAACTTACAGAGAAACTCATTATCAGTAGTCTGGATATGAAATGATGATTTTTTTAAAAACTGTTTTTGCTCTGATGATAATACATGGAAGAAAATAAAATACTAATTTCCAAATTTCCTTAGACAATCCCTTCTACTCCTACAATGACTTTGAAAGAAAAAAAGGAAAGAGGATGCTAAAAACACTTTTTAGATTTTCATAAATATTAACTGTTGCTAATTTATTTTTCTTTTTAAAGATTTTATTTATTTTGAGTTTTACAATATTCCCCCTAATCTTACTTCCCTCCCCCCACCCCCACCCCCACTGAAGGCAATTTGCCAGTCTTTATATTCTTTCCATTGTAAACATTGATCCAAATTGAATGTGATGAGAGAGAAATAATATCCTTAAGGAAGAAATATAAAGTAAAAGAGATAGCATGATCAGACAAAAAGATATCTTTTTTTTTAATAAATTAAAGGTAATAATCCTTGGTCTTTGTTCAAACTCCATAGTTCTTTCTCTGCATACAGCTGGTATTCTTCATTGCAGACAGCCCCAAATTGTCCCTGATTGTTGCACTGATGGAATGAGCAAGCCCATCAAGGTTGATCATCACCCCCATGTTGCTGTTAGGATGTACAGTGTTTTTCTGGTTCTGCTCATCTCATTCAGCATCAGTTCATGCAAATCCCTCCAGGCTTCCCTGAATTCCTGGTTTTTAATAGAACAATAGTGTTCCATGACATACATATGCCACAGTTTGCCAAGCCATTCCCCATCTGAAGGACATTTACTTGATTTCCAAATCTTTGCCACCACAAACAGGGCTGCTATGAATATTTTTGTATAAGTGATGTTTTTAACCCTTTTTTAAATCATCTCTTCAGGGTATAGACCCAGTAGTGGTATTGCTGGATCAAAGAGCATTGCACATTTTTGTTGCCCTTTGGACATAGTTCCAGACTGCTCTCCAGAAAGGTTGGATGAGTTCACAGCTCCAACAACAATGTATTAGTGTCTCAGATTTCCCACAACCCTTCCAACAAAGATCACTGTTGCCAATTTAAATAGATATCTTTGCCCAGTCATCAGTAGGAAGATACAGCACTATAGAAACTCAATTATATCAATATGGACATCCTTGCTATCAATGAAACCATGAGATTCCAGAAAGTGGCAAGTCAATATAAGCAGAATGCTCAAAGGTACTCCTTGGAGAGACAAATAAGAGTTGGCAAGATAAATTTTATCATGTGCCTAAAGGTAATAGGGAACATCATTTCAGAGGGCACTCAGGTCATCTCATTTTGCATTCTTATTAGACATTAGCAAAAAGACCATCTTGAATATATTTGCAGATTATATCCAAGGGATCAGAGGGTGAAGATATAGCAGAATCCTAGGAAGAATTTGAAAATATTCTCCAAACTAAGATAAGATATACTCTGACATTTGGTGGGCATGGGAGTGGAGTAGGGGAAGATTAAAAATATACTGGATATTATGGTTCAGCACTAAGCATTAAAAGAGTAGAAATTCTTGTTGACCACTCAGAAACCTGATACATATCATGAATTCTTTGTTAAAGCAAAAAGCCAGAAAGTGGAGGATATGTTGATGATTACTGAACATCATCATAAGAAATGGAGTCAGCTATCATCAGGACCAGTGAAGTGGATGGGGAGATGAAACCCATATGAATAACCAGGGTCTAGTGGCCTGGAAAGGGTCCTGAGGGTCAACAATATTGTGTATATATTTTTCTTTCTTGATAGTACTTTTATTTGTTAATTGCTTTTTGAAATCCATTGTAATTTCATAAATTTCAAAGAAAATAGTGATGATGTAAAATTCTTCCAACTATCAATATAGAAAATCAAAGAACTACTAATTTCATTTTAAGAACAGGATATAACAATAATTTAATGTAATTCTTATTATGTTCAATGTTTTATATTTGATGCATACACACTTCTGAATACTAATTTGTGAATTCATGCTATGAACTGAACCTTTCTGAGGACTTCTGACTCTATACATTCTCTCCTAAAATTGATAATATGACAATTCAGTCTCATCTTATTATTTACACACACAACTTTCCTAAATCAATTGTTTTAAAATGTAACTTTTCATTATTCAAGTTAGATCTAGGAATTCTGGGAACAGTTTCATAATGATAAAGTATATATCAAAACATTTTTAGTTATTTTTTAATTACAAATGATTAAATGGTACAATGTATTTCACCCAAAATATAATTTATTAAAATATTTAGTTGCATTTTCTTTTATTTTATGTCAATAAAAATTTTAATACTTGGCATCCTAGTTAAAAAAGTAATTGCATATTTCAGGTAGTTAATTTTAAATGTACTGCATTATTACGCTATTGCAATTTATATATAATTTTGATTTACATTTTTCTATGTTCTTTAATTTTTATTTATATATGTTCTTTAGGAAGAAACATTTTCAAGTCCATATTCCCTATTTCATTTGCTTTTTTTCTCCTTCCTTTCTTTCTTTCTGTTTTATTTCTTCCTCCCTCTCTTTCTTTCTTTTCCTTTCTTTGTTTCTTTGTTTGTTTCTTTCTCTTCCTTTCTTTTTCTTTCTTTTTTCTTCTTTACTTCCTTCCTTTCTTTTTTATTACTTTATTTCTTCCTCCCTCCCTCCCTCTCTCTTCCTTCCTTTCTTTCTTTCTTCCTTCCTTCCTTCCTTTCTTCCTTCCTTCCTTCCTTCCTTCCTTCCTTCCTTCCTTTCTTTCTTTCTTTCTTTCTTCCTTCCTTCCTTCCTTCCTTCCTTCCTTCCTTCCTTTCTTTCTTTCTTTCTTTCTTTCTTTCTTTCTTTCTTTCTTTCTTTCTTTCTTTCATTCTTTCTGGCATTTGCAAAACAATAAGTGACTTGCCCAAAGTCACACCACTAGTAAGTATCAAGTGTCCTGATTCTGAGCCAGTGCTCTATCCACTATACCACCTAGCTGCCCCAGTCCATATTTCATTTATTTATCAGGTAGGTAATTTTTTTTGCACACTTGGAAAAATTGGAAATAGATAAATATAAATATAAGCTCTCTTAAGTCAACCTGTCATAACTTGGTGACTGTCTCACAGTCATAGTCAGAGAGAAGATGAACTCTTAGGGTATTATAAGAGAGGGGGAAGAGAAAGAGAAGAATTAAATACCTGCTTCAGCAATATAGATTTTGTTTTTATGATATTTTTGGATAAGGAAGTTATCTGAGTAAATCATTGGTCTTGATTAGAAGGCTGGTGGTGGTAGAGAAGAATAGAGAGGACTATAGGACTCTTCTCTTCTGAGTCCTATAGTCTGGATGGTCAATCTAGAATGAAGAGTACCTGAGGCAGTTCCCCTTAAGTGTGCACCCTTAAGGGTCTTGAGTTTTAAAGCCTAAGGTTTGTCTTGGCATTATCATAGCCTGAATTCCAAAGGATATTGTGCAATAGCCTGCCCTAAATCATTAACCAGAACATTTTGCCTTTTAAGAAAAATAAGTAACATGGAAAATGGCTGAGTCTGTCAGAGGAAGAGACCCATTTTTGGTGACTCTAAAATGGAGATAGAATGGTTCAATGGTATTAACTTGTATTTCTGACTCTACTATCTGTATGCCCTTAATTGAGTCACAACTTTTCTATGGCTCAGTTTTTCTAATCTATAAATTAATATAATTATTTTTGCCTCTCTTTCATAGAAATATCGTAAAGGCAATATGAGAGATTAGCAATGAATGTTACTATGGAAAAT
The DNA here is from genome assembly GCF_037893015.1 of Macrotis lagotis. NCBI lineage: Eukaryota > Metazoa > Chordata > Mammalia > Peramelemorphia > Peramelidae > Macrotis > Macrotis lagotis. The sequence goes on from NC_133658.1 coordinate 608,598,356, forward strand.
AGCTTTTTAAAAAATTCTTCCCCACCTTTAGGAATATCCCTTGGACTATTCCTTCTTTACTTCCACTCTATCCATTCTTGGCTGTGATGGCAATTAAATAGACAGCTCTCTGTCCATGGTGACTGTGGTAGGGTAGAACAGGACATCTAGGGAGCATGTCCTGTATCTCCAGTCTAACTAGTAATCTACATATGTATACATGCATATCAGTATGGATTATTCTCCAAAGACTAGATCGATAGATACAAAGGATTATGGATTTAGAGTGGGAAGGAACCTTAGGGACTCCTCCTCCCCCTTTATGTTATATTACACTACATTACTTTACATTACTTCAGGTATATTACGTTACATTATGTTATGTTAAAATGTAATATGATGTTATTATATCATAAATTTTAATTTATAATCTTTTGAGGTAAAATATTTCATTTATATATTGTAAGTATTTAATGCATAAATCAAAAAGAATATATGAATATATATTAAATTACTCTGGGAGTTCACAACATTGTTGTTGTTCAAGGAACAAAAAATGTTGAGAACCTCCAACTTAGGGCAAATCATGGCCTCTATGAAATTTATCCATAACATGAGGGAGTTAACCTTTTAGTTGCCTTCCAACTGTAGCTATGCTCTATTAATGGCCACTAAGCCTAGTTCCGATGAACCTGTTTGGGATGCTTGGCTTATGAAATACCCACTCAGACTTTGGAGAGTATTTAGAAATTCTATAACTGGTTCTGATTTGCTAATTACCTAGTGATAGGAGACTTTTTGATTGGCTGCTTAGCTAGAACTGGGGTGGGGGGGGGGAGGTGGGGAGTGGGTGAGAGTTTCCAAAAGTGTTATCTGACCAGAGTCTCTTTCTTTTCTTGGTTCCTTCCTATCTACTGGTGTTTCAATGAGGGAAGAGAGGCAACACTATGAGGTCAGAGATCTTGGGACCTCCCCATTCAAGGCCAACATATATCCCCAAAATAAAGGCCTCTGTTTTTTACCCCATCATTTGTTCTTTACTTTTGAGTGAAGGAGATTTGAGACTGAGGCTTTATGAATTTCCAAAGATTAGGGAAGCGAGCCACCAGGAGATTCAGAAGCAGAATCCATGTTGGGGGTTGTGAGTACTCAGTTCAACTTTGAGCCCTTTAAGATCAAGGTGCACTCTTTAGGACTCAGCTTAGAGGCAGCTAAGAAGCTATGAAAATGCATTAGAATGTAACCTTAGGGTAACTAATGTTATATAGAAACTGTATGAAGCATGAGACTACTTTCTTAGAGACTGAGGTGGTAATAGTAGAAATTGTTCTGAGGAAAATGTCAATACTTCTGTTCTTGTTGTATCATCAATGGAAATAAACCTTTGTAAAAGCTAACTTCTTAAATGGACCTAAGGTGCTAATTTATGACAGCTGACAGTAGTCAGAATATACCAAAATGAAGGCTTTGAGTAGTAACTTTAGAAAAAAGTGATCCCCAATCTCTAAGGAGTGCTTTTATAATCTATACTGATGTGAAGTAGCCAGCTTCTTTGAGAGTGAGGTCAAAGCTATGGGTTGTATGATGAACCAGATGAATCAACTTGCTTTGAAAGCATCCCATTCCACTTTGCCATGGCTCTAATTGTTACAAAATTTTCTTTTTATAGGGCCCAAATCTATTTCTCTGTAACTTTCATTCATTGCTCCAAGTTCTGACCTTCTTGTCTCTCTGCACTCAATTCTCTGACAATGATGTCATTGCATTAGGACAAAATTTGATTTGCTTCTTATTCTCTGCCAAATGGAAATATTTTTAACTTCTTTCAACTCATCTCATAATCTCAGAATTCTATGTTTCTAAGATAAAGATACAGAAACCTTAGAAAGTAGGTTATACTTTTAAAATTTTGTTCTTTTTTAAATTATAAACTTGATAGCATCTTCAAAAGTGAAAGACGGCTGTATATGAAAGTATGAATTTCCATAGTTACTATTTTTAAAGTAATTATTAAATATAACACAGTAGTACCAACATTATCCTGCTTAACTTTGTCTACCTCTGAACTTCCCTTTGCTTTTTTTGATATTTCATTGATAATTTTTATTCTTCTTTTTTTAATTTAATAAGTATTTAGTAATTTAGTAATTTAATTTAGTAAGTATTTAGCAAGAATTTTATAATCTCTCCTTCTTATCCCAACTTTCTACCTACTAAAAAAAATCCTTCATTTTCCATAAGAAGTATAACCAAGCAAAATGACCCCATTCATTGAACATGCCCCAAAATGTATATCACATTCTACCTCCTAGTCTATCACCTCTCTACAAAAAGGTAGGGAACATACTGTATCATGAGTCTCCTGGAGTCCTGATAGGTCATTGAGTTAATTACACAATCTTTCTTTAAGTATTTTCCTTTATATTATGGTAGTTATTGTATATATGCACAGTTTCTTTTTTGTTATTTCTTATTCAACAATATTATTCCATTACATTCACATACTGCAATTTGTTTCACCATTCCCCAATTGACGGGCATCCCTTCTGTTTCCATTCTTTCCTCTAACAAAAAGTGCTACTACAAATAATTTTGTGCATATGGGCTCAGGAAGAGCTTTATAAACCTACCTTAAAGAAAATACTGTAGAAAGACTAGTCCAACCCTCTCATTTTAAAATGACAAAAGTGAGATTTAAAGAGTGCTCCCTGATTTCTTGGAAGGATTGAGTGATTGAAAATGGGAACAGAATTGTATGAGGGTCCACACAGGATATTTGTCAAATTATACAATGATACTTCTAAAGAAAGCTGTGATAACTGAGACACTAACTCTTAGGAAATTATAGAGGTAACAGCTCATCTGGACAATGAACCATTTAGTTGGAGAGTGGAATGTTGGAATCTAATACTTGCTTTGGATCAGAAACTTTGATATTTTGCATCCTGGGGGTGGAGGATGTGACATGGAGGAAGTATCTCCTAAATGAACTAGGAAGACTGACAACTATCTTCTAATTCCTTAAACCCTCACTGATTTTTTTGTAGTTATTATACCCAATCCAAGAATCAAACATGATTGAAAAATACTGAACAACAATCAGAGAGGAGCATACTGTCTATACAAACCACAATCTTCCCCTAGTGAAGATATTTTATTCTCTTCTTTTCTTCATTTGTTCATTCATTCATTAATTCCTTTTTTTATTTATTCAATTAAATTGATAAGCCCAGCCCTATATTAGACTCCAAAGGGTATTAGAATAAAACCTAGTTTCCTGCCTTCAGGGAGATTAAAGTCTCATTAGAAGCTAAGAGTTGGGCACACATAATCATTAGTTATGAATTGCCAAGCACTGGGCAGAGTCATATGTGTTGCCTAATTTCTTTCTTTCTTTTTTTTAAGGTTTTTGCAAGGCAATGGAGTTAAGGGACTTGCCCAAGGTCACACAGCTAGGTAATTATTGAGTATCCGAGGTAGGATTTGAAGTCAGATCCTCCAGGACCAGTGCTCCACTAATTTCAGAGGGATTAAAAAGAACTTTCTCTCTCAGAAACTTCTGTGCTGCTTAAAATTATTCCTTTACTGAGTTTAAAGTCCTTGAGTCCACAATGAGAGAAAAAGCCTCAGGTCTAGATATGAGTTCTTTTCCTAAAGATAGAGAAAGTAAGAGACCACTGGAAGCCTGAAAGGGGGGGTGTGACAAAAGGGAGAGAGAGAGAAGAGATACAGAAAATAGAGGTTTAGTCTCTGAAGATAAAAGCTAGTGACATCACTGTTTTGTCCTCCTCTGACCTTAGTAACAAGGGACTGGAAATGTGCAGTTAAGGGGATCAGAAGTAATTCAGCTCAGAAGGTACTTTAGCAAAGGTTTTCTGAAGGAGGTAAATTATGAAGCAAACTTTGAAGGATGCAGTGAGCATGGATAGACAAAGATGAAGACTGGAAATTATTCCCAGAATGGATTGTTTTCCAAAAAAGGTATAGAGATTGTGAGACAAAGTTGTACCTCATATCTGTTGTACTAACAGCAGTCAAAAATTTTGTTTAATTTCTGTTCTCAGTTTTAGTCCTGTTTCTTTAAAATTTCTTCTGGTTGTAACCCTAGGCAGCTAAACAGGGCTTATTAATTAACTAACAAGTCACTGTATAAAGAGGTTAAGAAACAGGGTGGGGGAGGAGGGGAGAAGACAAATGCAAGAGGAAGTCAGAATTCTCACTGGGGGAAATCTAGTCTCTTTATAGATGTGGACACAGAGAAAAATGACACTAGTGATAATGTCTGTGTCTTTTCCATTAGAGTTTGGATCCCAACTCTCTCAATCCAGTACTTGTGTGTGACCTTGAGCAAATGATTTCACTTCCCTGTGTCAATTTTCCCTTTGGAAAATTAAGATGTTGGTTAGATAATGTCTATGGCACCTTCTAGCTCTAACCTCTTATGATGTTATATGGCAAAAAAGAACTAGAGAAGATCAGTTTTGTTTTTCTGGCTAAAAGGGTCCTCACAACTGAGGAAGGCAGAGTGGGGAGAGAGAGAGAGAGAGAGGAAGAAGAAGAAGAAGAAGAAGAAGAAGAAGAAGAAGAAGAAGAAGAAGAAGAGAGAGGACTTAGAGATACAGAGATACAGACAGAGTCACAGACAGAGACAGAGAAAGACAAGATCTTATCCTGTGGTTTCCTTTAGATGAGGCAGAATACAGTCATGTAAGCTAATATTTTCCCCTTCCCCTGTGATTGATGCAGAAGTAGTCAGAGAAAGAGCTCCGTGGTGCCAAATTAAGAGTTGATGAGAAGGTTTGGAGGGATTTGATTCAGAGGGATTAATGAAGGTCATAGAAGGCAACCTGGCTGACATGGATAGAGGATTTGCCTTAGAATCATGAAGAGACATAGATTCATGCCTTGTTTCCTGACATATACTAGCTACCAAACCATGGGCCAGTCCACAACCTTTCAGTGGCACCAGGCAAATATGTATAAATTAGAGATGGGCTGTTCATTAGTATTAATCAATGAAGGGAGTTTCCACAAGTTCTTCTATAACTTTGAAATCACAGTTTTAGTTTTTCCTCTTAGTTTACTAAATGCCTACCTACATACTGATTACATAAAGATGTAAAATTTTAGAGCTGGAAGGAATCTTAGAAATCTCAGAGAAACTACTTCAATCTTTTCATTTTATAGATGAGTCCCAGAGACATTAAGTGAATTGCCTGAGCCCAAACAAGTTCTAAGTGATTGAGGCAGAATTTGAATCCAGATCCTCTAATTGCAAATCCAGTACTCTTTCTACTATATCACATTTATTTATTTTCTTAATCGAACTTTTATTTTATTTTTCTAATTACATGCTAAGGTAGTTTTTCAACATTCATCCATTTGCAGATCTGTGAATTACACATTTTTCTACCACCTTCCCTGCTCTTCCCTCTTGCCTCTCCATAGCAGTGAACAGTCTGGTAAAAGTTGTACATGTACATTTGTGTTTAACATATTTACATATTAGTTATTGTGTGTATGAGGAATTGGAACTAAGGGAAAGCAAGAAAATCATGAGATAGGAAGGAAAAACATGAGAAGTTTTAAAAAAGTGAACATTCAGATTCTATGGCTTTTCCCTCTGGATGAGGATGACATCATCCAGAACTGATCTCTCAACATTGTCCTTGATCTCTGAACAGCTGAGAAGACCTGCATCCATCGCAGTGGATCATTGTAAATGTGTACAATGTTCTCTTGGTTCTGTTCACTTCACTCACTATCACTTCATCTAATTCTTTCCATTATTCTCTAAAGTTCAACCACTCATGATTTCTTATAGAACAATAGTACACCATAGCATTCATATACCATAACTTGTTCAGCCTTTCTCCAATTGATGGGTATCCCCTCAATTTTCAATTCTTTGCCACTACAAAAAAGAGCTGCTATAAATATTTTTGAACATGTGAGAAGTTTTTCGTTTTTTTGTGATATCTTTGGGATACAGGCCTAGTATGGGTATTGTTGGATCAAATGGTATGACTAGTTTTTTAGCTCTTTGGACATAGTTCCAGATTGTTCCCCAAACAGGATCAGTTCACAACTCCATCAGTGCATTAAGGTCCCAATTTTTCCACATCCTCTCCAACATTGATAATTTTCCTTTTTTGTCATCTTAGATGATTTGATAAGTGTGAAATAGTACCTCACAATTGTTTTAATTTGCATTTCTCTAATCAATAATTATTTGGAGCATTTTATATGAATATATATCTTTAATTTTTCATCTAAAAATGCCTGTTCATATCTTTTAACCATTTATCAATTGGGGAATAACTTGTAATCTTATAGATTTGTTTCAGTTCTCTATATTTATTAGAATGAGTACTTTATCAGAAACACTAGCTGTGAAAATTATTTCCTAGCTTTCTGTTTTCCTTCTAATCTTGACTACATTGGTTTTATTAGTGTAAAAAAATTTAAATTTAATATAGTGAAAATCATCCATTTTGTAATTTATAATTTTCTCTATTTCTTGTTTGGTCATAAATTTCTCCCCATTCCATAGAGAATATTTCTTTTTTTTTTTTCAAGGCAAATGGGGTTAAGTGACTTGCCCAAGGCCACACAGCTAGGTAATTATTAAGTGTCTGAGACCAGATTTGAACCCAAGTACTCCTGACTCCAAGGCCGGTGCTTTATCCATTAAGCCACCTAGCCGCCCTTAGAATATTTCTTGATCTGTTATTTGGTCAATAGTATTGCTTTTTATGTCTAAATACTGTACTCACTTAACATTTTGTGAGATGTGGATCTATGTCTAGTTTTTGCCATACTATTTTCCAGTTTTCCTCACAGTTTTTGTAAAATAATGAGTTCTTATTCTAGAAGATGGATTTTTTTGTGTTTATCCAATAGTAGACCACTATAGTCATTTACCACTATTTCTTTTGAATCTATTCTAATCCACTGGTCCATTACTCTATTTCTTAACCAGTACCAGTAGTTTTGGTGATGACTGCTTTATAATAAAGTTTTTGATCTGGTACAGCTAGACCACATTCCACTGAATTTTCCCATCAATTCCCTCAATATTCTTGGCTTTTTGATGCTCCAGATAAATTTTGTTGCTATTTTTTTCCATTTCTATAGGATAGGTTTTTAAAAAAAATTATTTATTTAAGGTAATGGAGTTAAGTGACTTGCCCAAGGTCACATAACTAGGCAATTATTAAGTGTCTGAGGTCAAATTTGAACTCAGGTCCTCCTGACTCCAGGACTGGTGCTCTATCCACTGTGGCACCTAGCTGCCCCTGTAAGATAGGTTTTTGGTAGTTTGATTAGTATGGCCACTGTATCACATTTATAACTGTCATGTACTTGACAAAATTTCACTGAGTGTATAAAAGGCCCTATGCCAGACATTATAGAGGCTAGAGGATAAGGCAAAGTTTCTTTCCACAAAGTGATTACAATCCTACTGAAGAAACAAGAAGTAGGCACAAGGGATCATAAAAGAAACAAAGCAAATGTCATTATTTACATGTAAGACATTTGCTGTTGGCTGATCGTTTTCATTGTGTCATACTCTTTGTGGCTCCATTTAAGTATTTCTTGGCAAAAATACTGGAGTGCTCTGCCATTTCCTTTTCCAATTTATTTTACAGATGAAGATACTAAGGCAAACAGGGTTAAGTGACTAGCCTAGGGTCACATAGCTTCAAAGTGTATAAGGCCAAATTTTAATTCAATTAGATGAGCTTTCTTGACTCCAACCTAGCATTCTATCCACTCTACCACCTAGATACCAGTTGGGTAAGGTATGGGAGGTCAAAGACTCTTAGATATCTTTGTATCTCTACAGAGAGCATTAGAGTTCTCTAAGTAAGTACTTGAGTACTATTTGTTGATTAATTAATCAATCAGAACAGTGTTTCCCAAATATTGTTTCATGAGATGTGAATGAACTTAGGTTTGTGCTATGCATATATCAAAAATAATTTGATGAATTAATCTGAGGGTATGAAAATAGGTAAATCTTCAATATAAAGCTACCCCCCAACTTCATTTATTCTGGGGGTAGTCTGTACTCTCAGACAGCTTAGGCAAACATTGTTGGGTTCCTTCAGTATATTTCAAACCCCAAAGCATTCTCAACCCCAAATTACTTGGGGGAAAACACTGAATTAAAAGTGTGTGGGAGATTTCTCTTTAGTTTGCATTTCCTGCATAGGTTGTATTTCTACTATCGTGTTACTGAATAACCAACCTTAATGAATATATTTTTGTACAAAGTTTAAGCTTGGAAAATATTGCTAAATATTTTATTTCAAAGACATTTACGATTTCATGAATTATGAATAGGGACATGCAACCATGACTCTTTACTGACACCCAATGGCCACATTACTAAATTGCTGGCATAATTCAATACCACTTTTATGAACATCTATGCATCTACTACTACATGGTGATGAAGTAATTTTTACCACTTCCTCACCATCATAGAAGAGATTCTTTTTTAAATTTATTTTTATTTTTAAATTTTTTTATTATATATTATTTGAGTTTTACAATTTTCCCCTCCAATCTTACTTCCCTCCCGCCCCACAGAAAGCAATCTGTCAGTCTTTACTTTGTTTCTATGTTGTACATTGATCCAAATTGAGTGTGACGAGAGAGAAATCATATACTTAAGGAAGAGACAAAAAGTCTAAGTGATAACAAGATCAGACAATAAGATATCTGTTTTTTTTTTAACAAATTAAAGGGAATGGTCCTTGAACTTTGTTCAAACTCCATAGCTCTTTATCTGGACACAGATGGCACTCTCCTTTGCAGACAGCCCAAAATTGTTCCCAATTGTTGCACTGATGGAATGAACAAGTCCTTTTAGGTTGAACATCACCCCCATGTTGCTGTTAGAGTATACAGTATTTTTCTGGTTCTGCTCATCTCACTCAGCATCAGTTCATGCAAATCCCTCCAGGCTTCCTTGAATTACCATCCCTCCTGGTTTCTAATAGAACAATAGTGCCATTCCCCAATTGAAGGACTTTTCCTTGATTTCTAATTCTTTGCCACCACAAACAGGGCTGCTATAAATATTTTTGTACAGGTGATGTTTTTACCCTTTTTTATCATCTCTTCAGGGTATAAATCCAGTAGTGGTATTGCTGGGTCAAAGGGTATGCTCATTTTTGTTGCTCTTTGGGTGTAGTTCCAAATTTCTCTCCGGAAAGGTTGGATGAATTCACAGCTCCACCAACAGTGTAATAGTGTCCCAGATTTTCCACAACCCTTCCAACAATGATCATTATGCTTTCTGGTCATATTGGCCAGTCTGAGAGGTGTCAGGTGGTACTTCAGAGAAGCTTTAATTTTCATTTCTCTAATAACTAATGATTTAGAGAAATTTTTCATATGGCTATGGATTGCTTTGATCTCCTCATCTGTAAATTGCCTTTGCATATCCTTTGACCATTTGTCAATTGGGGATGGCTTTTTGTTTTAAAAATATGACTTAGTTCTCTGTATATTTTAGAAATGAGTCCTTTGTCAGAATCATTAGTTGTAATGATTGTTTCCCAATTTACTACATTTCTTTTGATCTTGGTTACAATGGTTTTATCTGTGCAAAAGCTTTTTAATTTAATGTAATTGAAATCATCTAGTTGGTTTTTGATGATGTTCTCCAACTCTTCCTTAGTCATAAACTGCTTCCCTTTCCATAGATCTGACAGGTAAACTAGTCCTTGATCTTCTAATTTGCTTATAGTATTGTTATTTTGTAACCATTTGGATCTTATCTTGGTAAAGGGTATTAGGTGTTGGTCTAATCTAAGTTTCTTCCATACTGACTTCCAATTTTCCCTGCAGTTTTTATCAAAGAGAGAGTTTTTATCCCAATAGCTGGATTTTTTGGGTTTATCAAATGGCAGATTACTATAATCGTCTCCTGCTTTTGCACCTAGTCTATTCCACTGGTCTACCACTCCTTTTCTTAGCCAATACCAAACAGTTTTGATGACTGATGCTTTATAATATGATTTTAGATCAGGTAGGGCTAAGCCTCTTCTTTTGCATTTTTTTTCATTAAGTTCCTGGAAATTCTTGACTTTTTATTTCTACATATGAATTTATTTACAATTTTTTCTAACTCATTAAAGTAATTTTTTGGAATTTTGATTGGTAGGGGACTAAACAGGTAGTTTAGTTTTGGTAGAATTGTCATTTTTATTATATTAGCTCTACCTGTCCATGAGCAGTTGATATTTGCCCAGTTATTTAAATCTGATTTAATTTGTGTGAGAAGTGTTTTATAATTGCTTTCAAAAAGTTTCTGAGTCTGTCTTGGCAAAAAGACTCCCAGGTATTTTATATTGTCTGAGGTTACTTTGAATGGGGTTTCTCTTTCTAGCTCTTCCTGCTATATCTTGCTAGACATATACAGAAAAGTTGAGGATTTATGAGGGTTTATTTTATAACCTGCAGCTTTGCTAAAATTGCTAATTGTTTCCAGTAGTTTTTTGGATGATTTCTTGGGATTCTCTAGGTAGACCATCATGTCATCTGCAAAGAGTGAGAGTTTTGGCTCTTCCTTCCCAATTCTTTAGGTTTTTGTAAGGCAAACGGGGTTAAGTGGCTTGCCCAAGGCCACAGAGCTAGATAATTATTAAGTGTCTGAGACTGGATTTGAACCCAGGTACTCCTGACTCCAGGGCCGGTGCTTTATCCACTATGCCACCTAGCTGTCCCCTTCTTCCTTCCCAGTTCTTATTCCTTCAATTTCTTTTTCTTCTCTAATTGGTGAAGCTGACATAGAAGAGATTCTTAAAAATCACTTATTTCCAGACCATTATTGTATGAGAGGAAACAGACTCAAAGACAATAAATATAAAAGATAAGTGCTTGACAATCTCTGCCCTCTAGGAGCTTTCTACTTAACTATTATTATAATTAGATACCATCTTCAACACTGAGGAATATACATATAAAGAAAGAAGTGTGGCATATTTGGAATAACATTGGATTGAGGTTCAGAAAACAGGTTAAAATTCTAAAAGTAGATTTTCTATTTCTGAGCTAAATAATTTTAGGTAAGTTATTTAAACTCTCTGTGACTCAGTTTATTCACCTACAAGAAAGTTAGATTCAGCGCAACCTCAGATTTCTTTTAGTTATGACAGACTACGATTCTGTAGGTCACAGTTCCTGACCTCAAGGAACTGATGATCTAGTTGGGGAGCCAAGATTTACACAAAGGAAGATAAGGGGAAATGAAGGGAAGCAAAAGGCAGTATGTCATGTTGCCAAATGAGTGGTACATATAATAAAATGTGCAAGAGATTAGGGAAAGAATATGGTATTTTGATCTCAGGAAGTCAATGGATAATTTCATAGAAGAGGAGAGCTTTGAGTTGGCCATTAAAACAAAGGTAGACTGGAAAGAAACAGAGGATATAGCATATTCAAGGTAGGGGAAATGGTATAGCAAAGGTAAGAGGGTGGGGGCAGTGTATTATATATTTGCAGACAGTGAGTAAACTAATTTTACTGAAAAGGAAGATTATTCTTGTGGGAGAAAAAATGAAAGGCAAGACTGGCAAGGGAAATTGAACTGCTTTTTTTGGAAGTCTTGGATGCCAGTCTAGAGAGTTTGGTGTTTATTTTATAGATAATGAGTGAAGGTTTCCAAATATTTGAATGATAGTTAAAAAAAACCTACCAATAACAGGATTTAAGAAAACTAGTCCAGTAATAGGGGAAGATGATAGATTCCAGAGTAGAGTGACAAAGGGAGACTCAGTTCACTATGTTGTAAGATAAACACTTTTACTCTAAGGTGATAGCTTTGTGATACTTTGAATAAGGACACCATTGATTTCACAAAGGTTTGCTAGTCCTTTTTAACCTTTCTAAGTAAAATTTATGTGGTGATTTCATGGACCATGATGGGCAAGGTAGTGGTTGAAAGAAATGGAAAAGAATTTTCTAAACTCTAAATCACATAATAAAACAAAGTTAGGGAGGAGCACTTAAGGCAGAAGCAAACAAAGGGTTCAAAAGATAGGCTTAATGCCTAATGACTTTTCTGGTTTATTGGTTGGCTTGGTATAAATCAAAAAAGAGTTAACATAACCTCTGCTCTTTGAACTAAAAGAGATGATATATACCCAATACACACCATAGGAAAGATGCTTTACAGTAGCTGCAATTTAACAGAAGACTTACAGTAAGTGTCAAAAGGAAAAAATGTACTATTTGTGGAGACTAGTCTGGCAGAAACATCAGCAAAGTACTATAAAGGAACAATAGTAGAGAGAATAGCTCAGTAGTGGAAATAATCAACCTATAGCCTACAAATCATGTGATATCAGAGCAGAATAAAAAATATTCTATAGTAAAATAAACAACAGTACAGAGAATAGAGTTCACAACTTAGGAGTGTGAATTGCTGTGGCTCTGTGTGTTCTACAGTCCTGTTTGCCTTTTCTACATGATTCCTACTTATATGTTCTTCCCCATCTACATACTTGTCCTTTGATCTTCATTGGTCATGTTTGTTTCCTACACATGTGTCTCTATCATAGTGTTCCTTCACTACACCTATTTCTCTGCAAATGTTTCTTTTCCTATTCTTGGTGTGATAACTTGTAGGAGAATATATCACTATGTGTAGGGGGAAAAATTTCCCTTTTCATTTGTTTTTCTATATTGTTATTTTAATGAAATATCTTTTGTTTTCCACATATTTGGAATCAAAGAACTCATTTGTACCCTCGTTCTACTTCTTACTTCCTGTGTGACTTTGGTCAAGTCACTTAATCGTGTTTTTTTTCCCCAATTTCCTCATCTATAAAATAAAGGTAGAAAGACTTGATGAGATCCTGTGATTTCCTGTGATTATAATACCCTTTCAGTGGACATGGAAACTGAGCTATATAGGAGGGACTTGCCCTGTGTGGGCACTCAAGCAGTGAGTTAATGAAAGAGCCAGAATGAAAAACATAGTGTTCATAACTTGAAATCCAGAACAGAACTCTGCTGGACCAGAGCCTGCCTGATATATTCATAGGGAGAAAGGAGAGAAGTGTGCTGCTTGGGAAAGGTTTGGTTATCCAAAATCACTTCTAGGATCAGAACATTTAAAGACTTAAAAAAATTTATATATATATATATATATATATATATATATATATATATATATGCTGGATTTTAAGTATTTTAAGTGGTGGGGGTATATGTATAAAATTGTTGGATAGAGCACTAGACTTAGAATCAGGAAGATTCATCTTTGTGAGTTGGAAATTTGACCTTAGACATTTACTAGTTGTGTGAACCTGGACAAGTCAATTTACCCTGTTTGCCTCAGCTCTTCATCTTTAAAAATGAGCTGTAGAAGGAAATGGCAAACCACTCCAGTATCTTTACCAAGAAAACCCCAAAACAGAATCATGGAGAATTGAACACAATTGCACAACAGCATTGCAGGCTCACAGAGTCTACTTTAGAAGCCATTTAATCCATTTTCTTCCCCCTCCCCATTTTAAAGATAAGAAAATGGAGGACCAAGGAAATTAAAGAATTTTCTCAGCATCAAACAGGTATTATTCATCAGAGGTTAGAATTTGAACCAATCACTGAGTATTTTCTAAAGGTTTTTCTCTTGTATAATTTGGACTAGATATTCTCTTAGGTTTCTTCTAACTTGGAAATTGTACGACTTAGTTTTCTAAAGGCCACATTCCTTATATGAATGAACACTGAATCAGACACATTTTGCTTTGCTAATTCTATCCCATACAGATGACTCAAAGCTCTAGCCAATGGGGAACCACCTTTCCTTTCAGGGTAGCAGTCACTTAGGTGAAAAGCCTTCACTCTTCAATTCACATATTTGGAATAGAGGGCGACGACTAATGTGCATCTGTGTTCCTCCATGCAATATCTATATCTCAGAGAGGTCAGGGACATAGGCAGACAGTGCTGACAGTTCCTTTTAAAAGATCTCTGTTTTCTTCTGGTATACTTTCTGACTCTCTGCAGTCCTTTCTGAATATCCCAGTTCAAAAAGAAATATCACAATTTAAAATCAAAGAACCCTAGGAGGGGCAATTAGGTGGTGTAGTGGATAGAGCACCAGCTCTGGCGTCAGGAGGAACTGAATTCAAATCCGGCCTCAAACACTTAATAATTGTCTAGTTGTTTGACCTTGGGCAAGTCAATTAACCCCACTACCTTAAATAAATGTAAAAAAAAAATTAAAAAAAGAATCCTAGCATTGATCAGGACTTGAGAGGTCATCTGCGCTATCCTGGTCATGTCCATATTCCCTGGTAATGTTTGTTCCCTACATGTGTGACTCTATCATAGTGTTCCTTCACTACACCTAATTTCCGTATAAATGATCCTTTCTTGGTGTGATAACTTAAAGGAGAATATATCACTATCTGTTGGCAGGAGAAATTTTCTATCTCAAGGTAGGTCTATAATTCTGTCCTTTCAAATAGAGCAGATATCTTCAGATTTACATCTGACTTTCCTGCTTAACAGTAGTTGCTTGGATTGAATATTAATTAGTAGGTTAGATTTATACATGTAATACTTTGTATTTTATAAAGTATGTTCCTCATATGGACCCTATGAAATAGATTGTACATGATTTCACCTGTTCATGAGGAAATTGAGGTTCAGTGATAGGGAGTGACTTGTTCATGGTCACAGAGTAAGTGACAGAGTTGGAGATTTTAAACCTAGGTATCCTGACTCCAGTCCAGTGCTCTTTTCAGATAAACTATTCATCAGTTTATCCACCCATTAATTCTTTTTTTTTTTTTGCAAGGCAAATGGGGTTGAAAGTGGCTTGCCCAAGGCCACACAGCTAGGTAATTATTAAGTGTCTGAGACCGGATTTGAACCCAGGTACTCTTGACTCCAGGGCCAGTACTTTATCCACTACGCCACCTAGCCACCCCAATGCCACCTAGCCATTCCCCATTAACTCTTAAATACACTCATATGGTCATTTCTCCTTTTCCTTCATTAATTACTTGATTTGTCTCTCTCCAGCTATATCCATGCCATATTTTTTTTTAAATAACTGAATATGTTTCAGGAAGGAGTCTTAAATATTAACTTAGAAATAATAGAAATTGGCATGGCTAGGTGGTACAGTGGATAGAGCGCCGGCCCTAGAATTAGGAGGACCTGAGTTCAAATTTCACCTCAGACACTTAATAATTACCTAGCTGTGTGGCCTTGGGGAAGCCACTTAACCCCATTGCCTTGCAAAAAAAAAAATAGAAATTACTTTGTATGAGAATTGCATTTCATTTGTATCACATTCACTGAATGGTAAAAACTTCTGTCATCCCATCCCCTCTCCGTCCATATGTACATATATTTGTTGGTGGTATGGGAGTAAATGGGCAGATGAATCCATCAAAAAAAGACTGAATACAACCAATCAGTGGTATAAATAAGAATCATCAAAATGGGCAGATGAATCCATCAAAAAAAGACTGAATACAACCAATCAGTGGTATCAATAAGAATCATCAATACAAGGATGAACTCAGATATACTATACACACATATATGTTATATATGATGTGATACCCATATATGCACACAAGCACACACATATATGTGTGTGTGCATATATACATATATATTCAATGCTCATGAAACAACTAGAAATCAAGAAAGGATAGATCATTGCATAATTAAATGTGAAACTGTCAGTCTGATGGCAGTAATTGGAGGCTAGAATAAGACTCCATGGAAGTAGTAAGATTTGAGCTGAGCTTTGGGAAAAAAAGGCTCATTTTTGATAAGTAGCAAGACTCTTTGATCCTTTCTTGCTCTCAGGATAAAAGAACAAATACAATAGATAAATGTGAGATCCATAGGTATAACATTCAAACTCTAGGAAGCATCCAGGTTATGGCAGAATTAATGATGTTTATGGAGTTCAAGGATCTATGCTTAAATCCTAGATTTACCATTTAATCCCTCTATAACTTTAGCTAAGCTTCAGTATTCTCGTCTGTAAAATAGGAGAAGTGGAATAGATGACCTATAGGTGACTTACAGTTTTAAATCTGAGTGACTCTCCTTTACTCCTGTATCAGTTCTTTTCTACTTTATAAAGAAAAATTTGGGAAGTCATAATTTTGTCAACAAGTTCAGTTCTTTTTCTGAAATATATCATACTGGAATAAAATCAAGAAGTCTCAGAATATAATAAAAATAAAATATCTTTGACATTTCAAACATGTGAGCTTCTAACAGCATGGGTACTTCTACCAATGCAAGTCATAACCTTTCTAATCAATTCAGCAAATATTAATTATGTACTTACTATGAGATAGATGCCATTAGGTCTTGGGGACAAATAAGACAAAAAGGGAAAAAGCTTACATTCTACTGAATTTCCTATGCCTTGGTAAACAATAACTCCTTGAGAGTTACTGAAACAAAAAAAAACCATATGGTTAATCTGTCAACGAGCCTTTCTGAACTTTATTAGGCTGTCCCCAAAATGGGATCCTGAAAAGTTGGACACAATTGAAAGGACTGAACAACAATAATGAGTACAATGACAACAACAACAAATCACCCTTGAAGAATGAACATACAATCAAACCACCTTTGGACTTGGAGCCTAACAAAAACTGAAAATTTACCAGATTATCATCATAATCTTCAAAGTGGTTCAAAGTCATTTTCACACCATGATATGGCATAGGATTGGAACTTTAATGGAAATTACTATAGCAAAAAAGAAAATACTATAGGAACTCAAGTTTACATAGTACTTAAGTTTCTATAAGAGAAGAGATGACTTTTTTTTTTAAAAGCTGCTATGGTTACTAAATGATGATAAAAATAAACACAGGAAAACTCAGTTGTCTAGAGCTTGTGCAGTAGGCTAGATCATTTAGGAGTTTCATGTTGAGAAAACAAAATGAAATGTGTTACTTCTACTCCAGCTAAGAGTTAGCAAAATTTTTACTTAGTAATGTAGCAGAAAAAAGATACTAAGAAAGAAATAACCCTGATTCAGATTGGGCATCATTTCTGTGTTGGTCCATGTTAGTCTGTAGGTCAGAAGCTTGAGGTAAGAACTGCTACTTTTCTCATGCACTGGCTTTTTTTTTTTTGTTTAACATAGGCCACCAGAAAACTTGAACAATGGCCAGAGGCTTAGGCCCATGAGCCAATTAAGGTCAGTTTCAATATCTATTGAGGAAAAATTAGTCAAGCTGGTATTGCAGTTATTTTGTCTACTACAGACTGGTTATGATATGAATTGGTGATATTTCAGAAAACGACCAAATAAATCATTCTAAATACACATTCTAAATGCATGATTTCATACTTTGGGATAGGAGAGAGCTACCTGGGTCCCCTTATGTAGTATCATGCAAAAAGCCATCTATTTGAAACTCTGATGGATTGAAGATAATGGATTCTGTAAAGTTCCTATCTATTACCTAAGCTACCTCTCTGAACTTACCCCTAGAATACCTGACCCTCCTTTTACTTCAATTATCTATGGTCTTGTATTCTAGAATCTTTTTGATATGTTATCCCTACTACATGGTACAGGACATCACCACCATGCACCAGATCTAATAATTCCTCTGTAGTAGAAGCTTTAAAATATTTGTTAAATTGAATATCAACTGACCTTTCAAAAAATGACAGTAATCAAGTTACTTCATCCTTCTGAATTTACATTTCCTCATCTGTAAAATCCTAGTGTTGGACTGACTATATGATCTTCAACAGCCCTTGTGTTTTGGATAAAGAAATCTCCCTCTTGATGCATGGAAAAACATATGATGTAGTATTAGTTATCCAGGGGCCAGGGTCACCCATTGCTTCCCGGACCAGCTCTAGACATCCTCATCTGTGTCATGCCACTGACTGGAGAAGAGAATGAGGCTCCTGACTTTGCACAGTTCTGTTTTACTTAAATCCAATTTACAGACAAGTCATTGACAGGCAATATCATAGGCCATCTTAAAGAATGAAGGACAAACAACGACATCCAGGTCTTGTACTCCATTGCTTTTGGAGAGTTTACTTTCTACTTGTAATTTCAGTGACTATAGGCCCTGAATCATCCAACAACTAATATCCTACCTCTGCTGACAGGTCATAAGTAAAGCTAGGCAAGTGATACTTTATAACTGAAGTTAGGTAGAAACCTCAAGTTAGGAAATATAGAAGAGTGTATAGATTCTGGACTTAGAATAAGAAAAGATGTGAGTTCAAATCTTGCCACTGACAAATTAGTTAAGTCCCTGCTGACCTGCATCTTCTATCTAAGAAGTCTTTCCTAATCTTCTTTAATTCTAGTGCCTTCTCTGCTGATTTTTTTAATTCATCCTGTTTATAACTTTTTTGTTCATAATGGTTTGCTTGTTGTTTTCTCCATTATAAGTGAGCTCCTGGAGAGCAAGATTGTTTCTTGTCTTTCTTGATATCCTCAGAGCTGAGTCCAGTGCCCAATATATAGCAAATGTTTAATAAATATTTATTGACTGACTAGGAAAGTATTTTGTTGCAAAAATGAAAGACATCAATAAAAGAGATTTTTTAAAAAAATCTAATCCAAAAATGCTCAAAACTGGAGCATTGGCCATCAGGTGCTAAACTTTTTGGTGTTAGGAAGCACTAGAAGACCATTTCAGCAAGGATAGTGGGGATTTGAACTGCATAGGTGAAGGAAGTAGCCCCAACAATGGATTGTTGAAGTAGTTAAATAAAAACACTTATCAGTGTGACAGTCATCCACAGAAAGCTTGAATCAGTTGCCTCATGAGGGAGCCTAAGTTACTGAGAGTTGTACTTCCCAGCTTGAAAGAGATGAAGCTATTTGCTGCAAGGTGAGAACTGTATTCACTGCAGCAGCACTTTTAAAAATGTCTTTGAACTTCTCTCAGAGAAGGAGAAAGGCTGCTTAGACCTGACAGTGTTGCTTGCTGCAATCCTTGCCCTGCTCTACTTTGTACAGGGATCTGATACCAGCCTTCTTGAAAGACCTGACAGCTCAGAGCACTGTAGAAACCACCATTGTCCACCACTGTCAGGTTCTTCATCCTCCTCAGGAGAAGCATCTGCTCACACACTGGCTTCTGATACGGAAGCTCTTCCCTTCAGCACCTACAGGATCAGTGACCTCATTCTACCCACAGCCCATAGGGCAGATTTGTGTTGACTTAAGCAAACCTGATCATACAGAATAGTAGGTGTTAAAAGCATCAGAGTTGAATGGGGGTAGGGAAATAATTTTCCACCTTACCAGAGGGTTCTTTAAATAGCAAAACAAGTGGGGGGGGACACCAATACTTGCTGAGTCTAAAATATTTGTTTTCCTAAAAAACAAAACAAAACAAAAAACATGCATAGCTTTCCTAGAAGGTTCTTATGAGCACGGACTAATCTTTTGTGTCCTATAGCTCCTTAACCATTCCAGGTGCTTGGCGGGTGCTTAGTATTTTGTTTGAGAATCTGTTTTTGTGCAAAGGGATATATACCTGCACACATTTCTATCATTCAAGGCCCATTCTAGGAAGTAATGTAGTAGGACATGGCACAGGACTTGGGTGTGGATGCTAGATCTGGTATCTGCTGACCTCCCTCAACTGACTCATAATGAATGATGACCTTGGGCAAGTCATATTCTCTCACTGCCTCAGTTCCCCCATCTGCTAAATGGGGGCAATAATACTGACCTACCTCACAGGGGTGTGAGGCATTGCCAATTGCTCAAAAAGTACTTTAGGATCTTTAGATGGAGGATGCTGGGAGCTGAAGTCTAAGCCTGGCCCAGGCTTTAGTCCTCATTGAACTGACTCAGAGAGTGGAATGACTTAGCAACCCAGGCCAATTTTTTGTGTATCCCATACTCCTCTGTCTCTAGTCACCATTTCATCAAAGCTGCTAATTCAGATGTTGACAGTGTTTTTATAAATGTTGGAGTCTAATAGCCAAGAAATAATTGTGGAATTGTAAGGGGGGGAGGCACTTGTCTTTCCACAGAGAAGGTGGGGGTGTTGCTCTTGTATTTGTACTCTAAAATCTATGGGCTAAGACCAGAGGCCCAGGCTGCCCCAGGAGCAGAAATGACCTCAACGCTTTTAATTCCATTCTTTCTTGACTATATCCAAACATTTACAACTGATCTGATCTTAGGACAGTAACATCCTTACCACCATCTTTATGGAATCCGTTCCCAAGCTTCCTCCTGGAATCTTGTGTGCCTCCCCTTCCTATTTCCTATGTAAGGGAAGAATATGTATACTGCCACATTGGAAATAACCATTCTTAGAGTATTGTTACTTTTAACACTCCCAAACTAGAGTGTTGATGCTCCCCTAATATTTCATCCAAGCCATTTTATTCAGCATCTATTATCTCTCTTCCTCTGGGTTCACAGTGTGGACCTGACATTGTTTTTACTGGTCTGGTTTGGAATGACTTCTCTGGACCCCATTTTGTTTTCCCAGACATGGGTTTATGGGCTTCACCCCTTGATCAGTTTTGGGGGGCTCATCCACTTCCCATACCCGACAAGACTAATTTTTTTCCTTCCCTTAACCTCAACCCTGGATCTGTGACCCATGAAAAAGTACAAGGTCTCGGCCCCTTGCTGCTGCTACATGTTCCTTTTTGTGTTACACGGACTTTGCTCCCTACTCTTCACCCAGAATTGGAAATGCCCACCCAGCACAGCTCTTGGAAAGTCTGGATGATGGAGAGTGCTCAGTAGTGCTCAGCTGTCACAGGCCAGGAATTAGAACTTCAATTAGAACTGGCTTCATGATCCCTCCCAGCCATTCCCCCAGACTGGGAGCCAGGCTGGCCCAAGAGGCTGAAGCATCTCTTGGCACCATGCTTCAAGGTGGCTTTCTGTACCATCCAAAACAGATTGGATCACAATTTGGAGCCAGATGTCTGGATGGAAAATGGTAGATCGAATTTTCAATGAACATTGTTTTGTGGGGGAGTTTGGGGTGTGCTTCCTTGGTTTGAGTTTAGCCGAATCTGGCTAATTTTTTTTTTTAAGGAAAATGATGTATGTTACACCTTTTAAATGTAAATGTTTAAAAATAGGCATTTATGTGTTTCCGCAACTGACATAAACACAGACCTCATTCTCCCCCCTTCCACGACCTTCCTCCTTTTCTCCCTCTTTTCATACTCTTGTATTGGTTCTAATAAATGGTTGCTTTTCAAAAAAAAATAAAAATGTCTTTGAAGAAAGACTCAGAGGAAGATTTGGAGAGAGGGAGTCAAGGGGAAAGGAGAAGGTTGTCAGAAGCTTCAGCAGATACTTTCCAGGAGACTGACTCTAAGCCTTAAAGAGGGTGGAGTCTGGACTTTTTCCTGACTTGCTACTTGGCTTGTTAAGAGAATCCTGAAGGGAGTTGAAGGCAGAATTGTGCTAGAACTAGCTTTAGCTAGATTGAGGACCAATTGTTCAATTTTTCAATGTGAACATTTACGTCTCAGAATTTGTAATGACTACAAATAAGGGTTGATTTATTGGTTTGTTGATTGTCTAGGCTTAAGAAAGTGTTAATAATCAAGATTAAACTTAAAAGTGTATGTGGATACATATAGAGACTGGTTGTTAAATATTTACCAGCACACGCCAAAAGTACTCCAAAAACCTGGCTTGAGTTCAACAGAAGGGCAGTGGAAGACTCCAGGAATCATTACACTAGAGGCCTGGTAACTCACAACAGTAGCAACTTATTTATGTATCACTTTAAGATGCATAAAATGCTTTACAGTTATTATTTCATTTGATCTTCACTCTGCTCTCAGATAAAGCACAATTCCTCTACTTGAAGAAGTTTCTAGATTTATGATGAATCACATCTCTTCATTTCTTACCTTTTTATTTTTTTTACTTTTAAAAACCCCATTAATATATTTAGATTTAATATCATCTTCCCCACCCCTTACTCAGAGAACCATCTTTTATTTAAAAAAGAAATCAAGAAAAGCAGTTCAGCAACAGTAATCAACACAGTACCTGAATGTATCATTATATGCAAAGTTCTACACTCATAATCATCCCCCTCTGCAACACAGGAAGAATATATTTTTTCTCCTCTCTTCTTCTAGGCCAGATTAAGTCATTATTTGCACAGTGTTTAGGTTCATTTTTGTTATTATTGTTGTTCTTTTGTTTCATTGTGGTCATTGATAAATTATGCTTCTGGTTCTGCTTATGTCATTAAGTCAATCAATGAGCAAATATAAAGGACTTACTATGTACATCAAGTACTATGATAAGGTCTGGGTATATAAGAAAAGGCAAAAAATAGGTCTTACCCTCAAGAGATTCACATTCCGATGGGGAGACAATATGCAAAGAACAAGGTACATACAAGATCTATACAGAGTAAATGGGAGGTAATATCAGAGGTGTATGGCAGTGTATGGCATTGGAGAATTATACTGTATTCTTCATATTCATTATTTCATATATATATATGAATTATATATACAAAATATTCCATTATTTTTAAAAACTACAATTTGTTTATTCATTCCCCAATTAATAGAAATTCATTTCTAGTTCTTTATTACTTTAAAAGATGTTACTACAAATGTGCTTTTTTACTGGATATGGGACTTTCTGTTTTTGAAAACCTTAGAATACATGCCTTCCAATAGGCACATAATAGGCACTTAATAAATGTTATTGATTCTGACTCTGACTCAATATGTTATACATTGAGAACGCCATAAGTTGATTCAACTGAATGCAGCTCCTCCTATTGGGATCTACCAGTCAAACATAAGAAAGAGACTAGAACTTTTTAAGAACCAATTTTAAGGAAGTTCTAGCCTCAACTCAGAAGCTATTAAGACATGATATCAATAACATAAACATTTAATTCTCTGAACCAAATATTCTCAAAGATAGCTTCAGTTTTCGTTTAAGAAAAAATTAAACTGCATGAGGCTAAGGGGTTAGGATATTGCTCTCACCAAAGAATTTATCAGACCATGTGTATACAGTTTGATATTTGAAAAATATCATCTCTAAGGTCATATGTAATGCAAGATTTGCAAATCCAAAAAATCCTGTTTCTAGAGTTCTTAGAATTTGAATAATTTAAAATTCTCTTATTCCTGTCAATATGTTGTTCCTTATTAAGTGCTTTTAGTATTTATTTTTAGTATTGCATAGTGCTGTGGAGTTTTCCTTACATATACATCCATATACATTGTACAATGAGTACAAGATTATCCAATTAAGGAACACATTTCTCATGAAGCACCATTTGAAAGGGACCCTGGGAGATTCTCAACTAGGATTTTCATTACAGGAAATATCTGATGGATTGGGGTTTCTCTTCTCTAATACTATCTACTGTAGCCCCCATTCTAGTGTAGTACCCTCACAGTTAACTTTCAGGAGCTAGCTTCCTAATTCCATGTAACCAATTAACATCAATTGACTTTTGCAAAGAAATATTTACTTCAAAACTATTGCAATGATAAAAGTACAACCATCCCCCATCAACACCTGGAGCATCTTCTTCCTTGTACCACTTCAGTCCCTGGAGGCTCAGCCTTAACACAATTTCTACTTACTATTCATTGCACATAACATTCCATCTCTTATCCCTCTGCCTTGGCATGGGTTGTCACCAATACTTTGAATTCTTTCTCTTCTCATTTCCATCCCTTAGAATTCTTGTTATTCAGCTGGTTTCAGTCATGTCTGATTCTTTGATCCCATTTTTGGGGTTTTCTTGGCCACAATACGGGATTAGTTTGCCAGCTCCTTATCCAGATGAGGAAACTGAGGCAAACAAGGTTAAATGACACGTTCAGGGTATGAGACAGGATTTTTAATGCATAGTGCTCCATCCATTGTGTCATCTAACTGCCTCTAGAATTAGAATTCTTAATTTCTTTCATCACTTAACTGCTATTACCTCCTTCACAAGATATTTCTTGATCCCTGAGGTTGCTAATGCTAAACCTAGTCCTAGAACTGACTTCAATTCATTTTCTACATATTTTGTATTAATTTATCCATGCTTGCATTGTCCTGCATTAGAAGAAAACAAATTTTTGAGAGCAGAACTGTCTCATTTTGCCTGGACTTTTTTTTTTATAACCCCACTAACAATTCAGTTTATGTAAAGGATCCAATAGGAGTGAATCCCAAACTGGAATTATAGTTACTCAGAGAAACCAGTAGAACAATGGTGAATTTACTCTACTCTCCTTCCTTCTGTTTTATGGCATAAGCAACAAACAGCATAACTCATCATATAATGTTAGTCTATCACTTTACATTTTATTTGCTAGTTTAAAGTGGTAAGTTTATGGATCTTTCTAATTTTGTTTAAAAAGGAATTCTGTAATAAAATTATAATGATCAAATGTAAATTCCACATCAAGAATTTATGTCAGCCAGGGATATATTGGTATTTGTGAAAAAATAAGTCTTGAAATAATCAGAGGGAGCTCAGTCAGTGATAAAGGTAGTTAGTCAATAGCTTGTCTATAGGTTTGTCTCTAGAACATTGTTTCTGGAGTCAGAGGACTGGGTTTCAAATCCTACTACTGACATTTCTTCTCTGTATGATGTTGGGAAAGTCATTTGATCGCTCTATAAAATGAAAAAGTTAGGTTCAATGACCTCTGAGCTCTAGTTATAGATGATGATAACTATAGATAATATAGTTATAAAAAACTCTCTGAAGCTTTCTCCTTTGGAAGATCCAGATTTTCCAAAGGAAGACATGGTTTCTATGGCTTCTTTATCTTCACCTTGTCTACATTTAGTATGATAAATTGAAACACACCAGGTACAATTTGATTCCTCCAGAGGATGCTCAAAGCAGAAAATATAATCATATTGGACTTCTCCAGAACTCTATCCATTCAAGCTGTCTATCAATCAGAGTCCTCCCTAAAGTAGGAGTTTCTTGTTTTATTAGCATAATGATAATTGCTAGAACAATGACCCTCTGGTTCCCTATTCCCATAACTAGTTTCTAGGTGATCATCAATTAAGTTATGTTAAGTAGAATTTTAGTGTGCAGTATTATTATCTATATTTTCATAGATAGGGGAAGCAGACAGATTTGTCTAGTTATATAGCTATTAAGTGTCTGGGGCTGTATTTGAACTTAGGACTTCCTGACTCTAGGTTCAGTGATCTATCCATTACACCACCTACCTTTTTCTCACAAGCCATTCCATCTCCCAATTTAGGTATTTTCTCATTGTATCTGAAGTGCTTTTCTTCCTGGTCTCCATCTCCTGACTTCCCTAACTGTCTTCAACTCTCCAGTAGAATTTCTACTTATGCATTAATCCTTGCTGGGTTCCCCATTTTGCTAATACCTTCCTGCTATGATTACCTCAATTTACTCCATATATATCTAGATTATACACAGCTGTTTGCATATTGTCTCCTCCATTAGATTGTGAACTCTGAGAGGATAGGTACTAATTTTTGCCTTTCTTCATAACTCCATAAATTAGCACAATGCCTAGATTTAACTCACTGACAGATCCTTGGCCAAATCTGAAGACAGAGAAATTGATGGTGCTAGAACAAATCCAAATGCTATCTCTTATTCCCTCTGGGAATTACTTTGTATAACTATGTATACACTTTCTATTTACTTGTGTACGTTTTTCATCTTGTAGAATCAAAAAAGTCTTAGTCACCCTATTAAATCTTAAAACTGCTGTAAGACTTTCGGGACTCTTTGAATATTTTATTGCATCATTGTTCTTTGAAAATTGAGGATTAGGAAATGATTGAACAAATTGTGGTGAACATAGCAATACTATTGTGCAATACTAGCAATACTATTAGGAAAGGAGAAAGGACAACTACAAACTAATTAAAGGGCAGAAATAGGACCTTTTCTCTCTAGGAGAAAGGAGGACTAATATGCAGGATGACTACAATCATGTCAATGAAACAACCCCAAAAGGGTATAAATGAAGTCAATGAAGCAAGCTATCAAAACATAGATGAGTTCAGATAAAGCTCTCTTCTTTCTTATTTGAGAAATGAGACACTAGGATTGACAAGAGTGACAAGAACAGAGAGAGACAGTTGCTGTAATGATGACCTTGTTAAACTATTTTCCTATGTTATAGGGGAGGAACTTGGTGAAAGAATGTATCAGGAAATAATTGTGATGTAAAAAACATCAAGACATAACTTTAGAAAGGAAAAAAATGGGGATCCAGGTAATTATCTAACCATGCCAGATAACATTACCTGTATCTTTCTAACCCCCTCATTTGGGATTTTCCTATAATAGGTAGTATAGTGAGCTAGGAAAAGTACTGGCTTTGGAATCAAAAGACCTAAGTTTAAATCTTGGCTTTAATTGATACCCATATGTCTTTGGGCAAGTCACTTAGCCACTCTGTTCCTTGGTTTAACATGTGTAAAATTAGGCATGTGCTAGACTTCTAGAGTTCCTTCCAACTCTAAATCTACAATCCTGTGACCTTTTGTCACACTGGTTTTATTGCCTAGTGAGAATTGTTTTTGTTTCTATTCTTTAGCTAAATCATTCCACAAAACATTTAAGAATTTTTTTCTCCATTAGAAGGATGTAGGGGAGAAGAAAAAGAAAAGAGGGAGAGATAGGGAGAATGGGAGGAAGAGAAGAGGGAGAAACTGACCTTTCTCATTTTGGGGCATTGTGAACTTCTCCAGTGTACCATGGGAAGGTGACATTAGACATAGACTATATCTCTTCCATTTCACATTCTAGTCTTCATTTGTAAGGGATGTGGTTGGATTACAATCATGCCATGATGTAATTTCCATACCCATCACCATTATCATTTATATCTATTCACTAGATGATCCTTTGGTGGATCTGCTACCTTTCCAATGTGATTACTCTCTCCATTGATATAGATCATAATCCCTCTAGGTCTTTTCATCCTTTGAGAGTCTGTTCTATGTTTCCCTATAATTCCTCCTAACCAGATGGAGGCTTTCCTCTTGGAAGAAGAGGAAAAAAAAATTAAGTCCTCTTATCTTGAGGATATCAGTATAGATACCACTCAAGACTTTTCAGGTATTGTTTCTGTATTGCAATATGATGTATAGATCTCTTTTTCTGATCATGTTTTTCTTCTATTATATATTTATATATTTTTCTCATATGAAAGGCATTATTAATAATATGCTATAGCTAGTTTATTTCCCATTACTCTGTAGGTAATTTGTTATTGTAATTTTTTCAAAGTGTGATGTTCTATTGTTTATAATCAGAAACATTACCAGCAGTATACTGGATCTATTCAGGTGGTCACAGGGCCCCAGTAGAATATGAGTACTAAAAATCTGAACTTCCATCTCAGTAAGTTTTTTGAAATCACTGACATCTCTGGGCTTCTGTTCAAGTCTAAGCTAGGCCCATTTTCCATGAGTAATAGCTGTCTATAATTTTTTTCGATAGACAAATTCAGTAGACTACCTATTTCCTAGCACACCATAATCTGGGCAAATTCTGTTTTTCATCTTCCTTGTTCTTTCTTTAGAGGATAGTTAGACTAATCTCTTCTGGATGTTATATATTTTACAAGCTTTGAAATTCAATACTCAGGTCCAGAAGAGTTGCATTTATGAGTTCACTTTTGTTTCCATGTGTTCAAATAGTCCTTTTATTGTTTATATTCCTCATACTTTAGCCATTGGTATATCAACTTCCTGAGGTCATACGTACAATATACAACATTTTTGCCTGCTCCAGAAAGTACCTAAACATGACTTGAGTGTTTTGCTTTCTATGTCACTCTGCTGTACTTTGATTTGGTTTTTGTTTTATTTTTGTTTATCCCACATTTCTCTGTTTCTGTCTCTGTCTGTCTATCTGTGTGTCTGTCTGTCTTGATTTACCCATCCTCTTATATGTGGAATGTTGGGTATGGCCTGAAGAGAGAGCAATAAATGAAGAAGTGATGTACAAGAAGAAGTGATGTGATTTGTTATCCAAAGTTGATGAGGTGCAGGTCAGCAAAAACAGCACTGACTTCAGATAGACACCATTGTTTTTGCTAGGGTTGACTACCAAGTCTAACTGTGTTGCTCAGGAATGGGTTAGCCAGTAGTCAGGATCTTTTGGAGGCTCTTGCCAGTGATAGAACAGCCAAGACTGGGAAAAAGCACCCATTTTCATGAGTTGGAATAAACAATGAATCCTGAATGCTAAATTCTAGATTGAACCAAGAGCCTAGATCCAGAATTTCTATAACTTTATCTGCATCTAAACCTACTAGAATCATGAATTGAGGATCAAGTGGGTACTCCTTTCCCCAGTCGCAGGTAGTGAGGAAGGAAATAAAGTCAGACTGTTCATTTTTCAGAACTTTTGAGTTCAGATGCTTCTGCCAATCCTGTTTACTATCTGGGGATTTCTGGGATCTAGGATGCTGCTCAACAGACACTTAATATGCATGGTCTTCTTCTTATCATCTGTTATTTATATGCTTATAAATTCTTTGCTGCATCCAGATACATTTATCTAATTTGTATAGCTTTAGTTCCATTATATCAAGATCACATGGCTAGAATTCTTTGAAATATAGCAAATTCAAGAAGAATTAGGCCTTGCCAATAGAATAGGAGTTCAAGAGCTATTCCGATGAAGTAAATCTACAAATTCATGAATCCTTTTGATAAAGTGTTGTTGATGTCTATAGTGAGAAGTGGATCGAGAGCTGGAAGGTTAATTACTCTCTGAGAATCACAGAGTTTTTCACTTACTCAGCACTATCTTTCCAAAAGGGTGAAAGCATAAACCACCAGGGTGAATGTGAGACTCTACAAAGTTCTGCTTTCTGCCCCTCCCCCCATTACTTTTTTTCTAAACAATATCACATAAGAGGTTCTCAACATCACTCATGGTTAAATTATTATTATTATTTTGTTCTCCAGCCCTTGCTTAGGAATCCAGCATTATCTAGGAAACCAAATCTCAGTGTTCAGCACCATCTTCCTATTCAGACATTTATTTATCATCTCCTCCTTTCTCTCCTGAAATATATTGGTCAGAACCAAATGCAATATTTCAGATGTGTACTAAGCAGAGCAGAATAGAATGACTCTAATAATCTTCCATATTCTAGAAGTCATATCTTTCTTTAGGTTACCTCAATGAAGAATGAATATATGCATCTATTTGTTTATATGTGTGTGTGTGTGTGTATGCTATCTATTTTGAAGAAAATAATATCTATTTAGTAAATTTCTTTTATCTTTTGTCCAGCATTTGAGATTCCCTAGAATTGTAATTTGGATTTCTTCTGAGAACTATAGTTGTTTTATTTGTTAATTAATCAATCAATGTGTTAATTGACTACTCTAGTAACTCATGGTCTCAATGAACCACAGTCAGCTTCCAAGAGGACCAGCTTGACCCAAAGAAAACTTTACACCATTTAGGGAAAGTAAGCCAATTTAGAAACTCTATGTTATTTGCTATGAAATTTGCTATGAAATTCCTCTTTGTCCTAAATTTTCTATAGTTGAAACTTTCTATAACTGAGTCACCAAAACTAACTTCTTTTTATCTCTGAGTTTTTCTGGTTTTTAAGAAAAAAAATAACAGAGGAAGTCATTGCTTTTCAATATAGTCACTTGCTTGCAGAGTATGTGGGAGTAAGAAGACTAGAAAGGTAGGAAAGGGCCAGATTATGAAGGACTTCAAAAGATCTTTCTTTTTTCCTTCAAATTGTCTACTGGTGGCCCTATTCTCTTAGAATTTCATGCTTTGTTAGTTAGCAAGCATTTTAGAGTACCCACTATGTGCCAGTCACTGTGTTAAGTTCTGGGGAACATAGAAAGGAATAAAATGCAAACAAAAAATATATCCTGCTCTTAATGAGCTCAAAGCCTAATGAGGGATACAACATGTAAATAATTGTACAAGTAAGATGTAGACAGGATAATTTGGAGATAATCTCAGGAAGAAGGCACTAATATTAAGGGGGATCAGAGAAGGCTTTTCAAAGAAGGTCAGATTTTACCTGAGACCTGAAGAGAACTCAGGAGACAGAGATGAAGAAGGAAAGAATTTTACCCTGGGGGAAAATCCAGCAAAAATACCTTTTGTTGGGAGAAAAATATTCTATTTGAAACCAGAAAGTAGGCCAGAGTCACTGGATTGTACAGTATGTGGGCAGAAGAAGATTGGAAAAGTAGGAAGAAATCAGATCCAATGTGAAGGACTTCAAAAGCTAAATAGAGAACAAATAGAATTTACAGAATTTGATAAGGTCAGATAAACAGAGCAGTTTGGTGGCATAGTGGACAGAGTGACAGGCTTGGAGTTAGGATTACTCATCTTCCTGAGTTCAAATGTGACCTCAGTCACTTACTAGTTATGACTCTGGACAAGTCATTTAACTGTTTGCCTTAGTTCCTTATCTGTAAAATGAACTGGAACAGGAAATGGCAACAGTATCTCTCTGTCAATGGGATTGAGAAGAATTGGACACAACTGAACAATATGGTTAAAAGTGTACCTTATTTAATTATTTGAATTAATTAATTAATTAATTATTAAACAATATTACTACTTTTAATAAGAAGCCTTCTAGAGTCAGTGCCTTAACCTAAAAGAAATCATTTCAAATGGTATTATTTCAGGCATTGTAGTAGACCAAAAAAGGAGATATATTGGGGGGGGAGGAAATAAATCAATCAAATCATATTATATAGGTAGTATACACACAACACACACACACACACACACACACACTATCTTCATTTAGACAATGATAAGAAAGGTATGGCATCCAGAAAATGGGAGATAATAGAGCCACTCTACTCCTCCCCTGCTCAGCACACATCTGTAATATTCCATTTAGTTCTGGGCCAACACATTTCAGGAGGGATTTTAACAACTTACAGAATGTGCAGAGAAAGGTGATGAGGATAGTGAAGACTTTGGAGATCATATCATATGAGGATTGACTGAAGGAACTAGAGATATTTAACCTGGAAAAAAGATTAGTGATTTGGTAGTTGTAACAAGATAGATGGCTTTAAATATTTGGATGTAATCATTTGAAAAGAGATTAGACTGGTTCTGAATGGGCCCAAGGGTCAGAACCAGGGGCAATGGGGAAAGTTGTAGATGACTGAGAAATTTATGTAATGAGAAACTTTCTAATAATTAGAAATATCCCAAAGTAGGTTTTGCACTACTGACCAGGGGATTCTGTGTACCCCTTTATTAGAGGTCTTCAAGATGAGCCTGGATTACTCCTCGTTAAGGATTTTATCCGAGTTATTATTGTTCAGTTTTAGGTTGGACTATATGACCTATTTGGTCCTTTAGATTATTAGGATTCTGGCTTAGCTCTTACATCAATAGAAGAGAAAAACAAAGTCTATATTTATATAGCAATTTGCATAGTTATCTCATTTGACCGTCATAATCCTGTGAGCAATGCTGTTCCATTATTATTTCTACAGGAAGAAACTGAGGTAGAGATTGTTCTGATTTGTCCAAAGCTCATTAAGCTAGCAAAGGTAAAAGCTGGGACTCTAATCTGGGTCTTCTAACCATAAGTTCAATGCTCTGTTCATTTAAGTATTGTGCCTTTTCTCTGTGGTATTTAGTGAACAGATTTTCTTCTTTTTTCACTCATTCTGCTTTCTTTTCATTCATTGATTTATTAATCAAGTACTTACTGAGTCTAAGAAGTCTCGTGCTAGGTCATATGATGAAATAGAACAAGAAATATAAGGTAGAATCCGTTCCAGGAGTCTACTATATCTGCAAAAACAGGTAACTATTCCATGAAAAGTAGACCAGGGATGTAACTAGGAATTCTTAAGCTGAGATTAATTCAGGTGACTCTGAGACCTAGCTGGGATTGGAGAGAGGGGGCCCTATCACAAAGGATAGTCTATACCAGGTCCTGACATGTCATGTTCTATTCACTATGACACATAGGCTGATATATATATATGTATATATATATATATGTATATATACATATATATATATACATATATATATAGAGAGAGATGTATTTATTTATATTTTTATATGCTTATATATTTATACACAATAGTAGTTAGCATTTATATAAGTCTTTAAGGTTTGCAAAATGTTATACAAAAATCTCTTTTGATCTATACAGCAACCTTGTGATTAGCCTCATTTTACAGATGAGAAAACTGAGACAGAGTGAAGTTAAATAAATGACTTGCTCAAGGTCACACAGCAGGCTATATAGCTAGCTTTGAATTCAGATGTTACAGATTTTGTGACCAGCCCTTGATCCACAGCATCACTTTACTGGTTCCAATGCTGTTTCTCCACATGTTGTCTCCTCTGATGGAATGGAACCTCACTGATGAAAAAGATGGTTTCCTTTTTGTCTCTGCACACTCAACACCTTGCCCCAGTATCCAGAATTTAGTAAACGATAAATGCTTGTTGATTGATTAAATGAGAGTGAGCTCACTGTGACTAAGTTAACTAGGCAAGTCTTCACTGAGGAGGCAAGTTGTGAATTGTTTGGATTTGGATTGTTTGGAACTTTCTCAAGTTCATACAACTAGTTAATGACAGAATCTAGATAAGAAGTTAGGAACTCACCCCCCAGGCTGGTGTTGGATATAATATAAATACAAATACAAGTATTCCTCAGAGATATTCTAGGTTTAGTTCCAGACCTCTACAATAAAATAAGTATTGCAATAAAGCAAGTCACATGAAGTTTTTTGCTTTGGCAGTGCATATAAAAGCTATGTTTACATACACTGCTACAGTCTATTAAGTTTTCAATAGTATTGTCTAAAAAATGTACATAACAATTAAAAATACTACATTGCTAAAAACTGCTAACTATCATTTGAGTTTTCAGTTAGTTGTATTATTTTGTTGGTGGAGGGTCTTGGATGGCTGTGGCAATTTCTTAAAACAAGACAACAATATAGTTTGCAATTGACTCTTCTTTGAACACATAGAAGTTATTGTAGGGTTATTAACTGACCTGATTTCAATATTGTTTTGTCTCAGGGAATGGAGACTCAAAGAAATGGAGAGAGATGGAAGACAGTCAATTGCTGAAACAGTCGGAACACACACACAGCATTTATCGATTAAGTTTGTCATCTTATGTGGGTTCAGTTTGTGGTGTCCCAAAACAATTACAGTAGTAATATCAAAGTACTGATCATAGATCACCGTGAGAGATAGTAATAATAATAATGAAAAGTTTGAAATATTGCAAGAACTGCCAAAATGTGACACAGAGACAATGTGAGCACATTCTGGGGGAAAATGGTGCCAGCAGATTTGCTCAACATAGTGTTGTCACAAACCTTCAATTTGTAAAAAACATATCTGCAAAACACAATGAAGCAAAGTGCAATAAAATGAAATATGCCTGTATGTATGTATATCTTTAAACACATGTGTATATCTATATACATGTATATTATGGATCTAGTCATTTGAGAAATGATTTCCTTCATAAGTAATCACTGAATAATGATTTTGGTTCATTTTCTCTTCTTTTTGTCTTGGGATCTCCAGAGCCTGGCACATAGAAGGCACAAAAAATGGTTGTTGAAGTGGATTGAATTGAATGAACTAAAAAAGAGTTGAATTGGAATGTGTTTTGAAAAAAATAACAAATTTAAAATATTGTATATTTCTCATTTAGGGAATGGTTCCCTGTTTTTAGTGTAGACATCTCTGAAGAAAGTAGAACAGTAACCTGGAAAGGATCTTAAAGATTGTCTAGATAAGAGGCTTCAGACACAAACCTAGAAACATTCCTTAGTGCCATTGGAATCAGATTAATATATAATTGTGAAATATTTAACAAAATAAATAAAATACAATAGAACATGAGGCCTACAGGGATCATTATATATAGTTTAGGTCAATTTCTGTTTTAGTTTGATACCACTGGTCCAGAACAACCATTTCTTTTTTTATAGCTGAGAAAACTGAGATCCAGAGAGGAGCAAGTGATCTGTCCAAGGTCACACAACTTGTTAGCTTTGTCTTTTTATCCTAAATATATATTTCTATATATACACATGCATGTATGTATATATGTATATCTATATATAGTTTATGTATAAATTATGTAGATGTGCAATATGCATATATATATACAATTAATAAATGCGCTCATACACATACATATATATATATATATATTAATACATGAATGCATGCATACATACATATATATATTCTTCTTGGACCAGGGGCTAAGAACTCCTCCTTGAATTTTCCCCTCTTTTCAAGACTTTCTCCTTTTCTGATCCCCTCAACTCCTAGGGTCTAACCTCTCTGCATTACTTATATTTATTTAATGATATTCATTTAATGTAACTCTATTATATTTAACTAGCCTATACTTGTTCATTTTATATGCACATTTATTTTTGTGCTTGCTGCACTCCCCTTAGAATAGACTCTCCTTGTGAATGAGAAAGGAGTGTTTCATTCTTTGTTCTCCTTTTCCCCAGGTCTACCTAGCAGTGTTGGCACACAATAAGTGCTTAATGCTTATTGATTGATTCTAATCTCCTGTCTATAGTCACCAGCAATTTGGGTGCTTGCTGGAAAGATGTATATTTGCTCTTCTGGACCTATTGTTGAATTTAGCTGATTCATACATAGATTACTTTCTCCTATTAAATTCATTACCTGGATTCAGGTGTCTTCCCTTTGAGAATAGTCCACCTGAAAATCTTAGTCCTATCACTTCTAAAGGGATTTTCCCACATGTTGGGGAATGCTAAAAAAAAAACCAATAAAAGTTGATGTTATCTTAGTAAAACAATAAAACCCAAAGTGTGACTTCAGCTCTGTTTTTCCCATCTTCCCCACCAAGAGGAATGCTTGTTCTCATGGGCTTATGGAGTGACCATCCATTTGACTCTTGCTTTCCCAGTCATCTCTATGGGAAAGGAGAGGTGATGCAGATGGAGCAATCAGAGATGCTCAATAACCCCTTCCCCTTTCCCTTCATTTCAAGAAAAGTGATCTGGAAATGTTAGACTGGTGTACAATTCAGGACTTAACCCTGGGCATCTCCAAGGGGAAGCAGCAGATAAAGGACTTAGCTTGGGCTCAACCAAAAAGCAGAAAACAGTCTGCACTGAAATCCAAAAATCAAGCCTATAGAGAAGTCCTCAGTTTCTGAGATTCTGACTCCCAGGGAAGATTAATATCCCTTTCTTTCTTCTGAGCTCTCCAATCACCTATCCTTTCACATTCTCACCCCAGCTACATAAACACACAGATATGTAAACCCTGGAGACAAGAGACCTGGGCTCAAATGGATGAATGAATGAAAAAGCTGTTATGGTGCATTTACTATATAAATGCATCATTCCAAGACCTGAGATTACAAATATAAAAAAGAAACATTCCCTGTGCTTTTAGAATTAATATGAGGGTCATGGATGTGGCAATAACTGAATGAGAGTGGTGGCATGGAAGGGTGCTCTAAACAGTAACACCACAGGGAGAGTGGGTGGAACCAGAGGGCAGTCTGCTTGATATTCCTTTCCAAATCAATATTAATATTGATTCATTTTGTTTGGAATATGGATGAAATTACAAATGGAACTATCCAAAAGGAAGATGATCAGAATGAAGCATGATCAGGGATATAGGCCTTGAAAATTGTCTATAAAGAGACCTTTCTGTTACTTAGGGGTCATTTTTAAGAGATGAGCCTTCTTGTGTCATGTCAAAATGATTTTACATGCCCAGAAACATTGGGAAGTCAGGAGAATCAATTCACAATTCATTATAGGTCTTATATTTGATTTTGAAAATAGGAGACTCAGGAAATAATAGACTCAAATCTCTTGTTTAACATTTGGGTTGTTTGTGTCTTCTTTCTTCTCCAGACTGTGTCCCTAACTTGCTTCCTGAACTTCCCCCATCTTCCAGAAACCACTTCATTCTAGAAGTTCACTTAAGTTCTGAAATTCATACATTGGAAGTACTCTCCAATCCTGAAATTTCTCCATCTGATTGGTTTTTTCTCAGAGCCTCTGATTTAAGGAGGAAGCCCAGTTCTCTCCAGACTGCACTTTGGTTCTCTTCCAGGAGTTTGGTTTTTTTTTTTGACAATACCTTCATTTCCCAGTCCCTCTTCCCCTGCTTTCTTAGTTTAATTACTATCTTTCCTCTTCAGAATGTAAGTTCCTTGAGGGCAGAGAATGTCTAGAATTTGTATTCTTAGCAGTTAGCACTGTGTCTGATTTATAGTAAACTCTTAATAACTGCTTATTGATTTTATTTGATTTAGCATATTTTCATTTCATTGTTAAATGTTTGATTTGTTTTTAAACAACAGTGGTTAAAAAAGCAGTATTATGAGAGTTTAGTCTAATTTTTCTACTTTATAGATTTAAGCATTTTTTCATGTTGAGATTTTGCTTAATTGCTTTATAAACCATGCAAATGAAACATTGTAAACTGCAAAAATGACCAAAGATTTTCTCAAGAAATATAGTAAACTGTTTCCTAAACAAAAATAAGAACTAGTCAAGAGACTGGGTCAGGCTATATAGAACAGGTTTGTACCAATCAGGACAATTCATGTTCTGTTTCTGCTGCCAATATATTTCAGAATCTTGGGTAAATCCCTTTGCCTCTCTGGGGTTCAGTTTCTGAATCTGTGAAATAACATTCTGGGTAATCTCTGTGTAATCTCCAGTCATAAATTGGAAACTTCTATGTAGGTGAAACATGAATGTAGATTTAAAAGTCAACACTCATCTCTATACACAGAACACATTTTGTGAAACTCAGTATAAGAAGAAGCTTCTTCCTTTTTCATTTCAGATAAAATTGTTTCTGACGCAGAACAAATTCACAGGGAAAATCTAAATTAAAATCAATTATATTTTTTATACTTTGCACTTAATAGGTTCCTGAACAAGTGGTAGTTGAATCATTAAATTAGTGAATGTATATAAAACTCTATGGAAGACACTTCTCCTAGAGCTGTAACTCATGTTATGGAGGTTCTGCTGTCTTCTTGAAGAGTAAATAAACTCTTTTTTGTTTTCTGAAAAAAAAACTATAGAAAAGGGAAGTGTCAAGACATCTCTGAGAATGTCTCAGTAGCTTCATATGTAAAGTGAAAGGTTGGTCTAGATAGTCCTCTGAGGTCCCTTCTCTCTCTAAATCTCTGATCTAGCTATCCTCTGACTTTGTAATGATGTAATGTATATAAGAATCCTGGTAGGTCAAATAGCAAAATGTACTCTGTAGATGGGGTCTTACCATCTTATCATCCCTTATCTCTTATTGAGAGAAGGTATCATTTCCTGGCAACAAGAAATATTCTGAAGTATAACGGGCTAATTTAAGAAGACCTGGGATTCCTCTACCTCACTACCAGTGAGTACAAGTAAAGACTATATGACTCCTTTGCTAGTTCTTGATTAGAAGGAATTCTTGGTCAAGTATAGACTAGACTAACTCTTTGATTCCTTCCATTCTCCAAGATGCTATGATTTTTAAAATAGCCTTATCAATTATCAGATATAAGGGTTACTTCTCCCCCCGCCCCTTGAATTCAGCAGGGTTACCATTAACCATTGCTTAGTCTGGCAAGTATCCCCTGAAGCATAGTACAAAATCTTCTAGTATCTTTGTCACTAATTTCCCATAGTTAGAGGCAGGAGGAAGACAAATGTAATCTCTGATTCATTAAAAGGATTAGCCTTACCCACATAAAGATCTCCTTTTTGGAATGGCCTTCCATCTAGCTATGAGGAATAAAGGAAAAACATTGTTATTATTCTGTAATCTCATTTTGAGCTCATGTTCTAATTATAAAAGTCAATACACTAGGACATTTCAGTTTCAGGGGAGATGGAAAGGTATCCTTAGGATACAACAGCAAAAGGATATCATAATAAAAGGATATTATGGCTATAGGTCTTGGTAAAGCTTTAAGGAGTAATGAAAGGGAAAATGGTAGTCTCTTGATGGTTTATCATCTTTTCCAAAAGGATTGAAATTGGTGACTCAAGTGATGTAAAGGATCATATTACTCTGTACAACTCCCTTGCAATAGAAAGGTAGTCAGAATTCACCTAGGAGGAGGCATCCAACACCAATTTGGAGTTGGGCAATGCTGTCTGGGGAGGAGGGAATGTTCCATATTCACTTGGTGTTTGCTCCTGAAACCTTGTGGGTAGAACAAAGATTCCTTTGGGAGATCAGGGAAGGCTTCATGGAGAAGGTGGAACTTAAACTGGGTCTCAAATGGGGAGTAGTTAGAGAAGAGAAGAGAAGGGAAATTCCCAGGAAGAAGGCAATCTGAAAGATAGTTGGGAGAACAATGACAAGATTTTTTTTTACTCACATTACATTTTATTATTTTCCTAATTAACAAACATTTATTTTCTTTTCCTCCCACTTTTCCCAAATTGAATAATAAAGCAATCAAATAAAAGTCTCATAACAAATATACAGTCAGGCAAAATAGGTACCTACATTGATCATTTCCAAGAAGGTGTGTCTCATTTCCTGATATCATCTCTCTGGCAGTTAATGAGTAGTGTTATTCATTTTTTAATAACACCAATTTTGTAGAAATGTAAGCAATATGTTCAGAGAAATAAGCCTAGACAATTTCATAAACATTTATTAAGCTTTCCAAATGTTGGATATAGGATATGTAATCAATCAATCAATAAATATTTGTTAAGTGCCTGTTATCTGTCAAACGTGCTAAAATCTAGGAATGCTATTTGTCCTTTATTTCAAAGAGAACCAGTGACATCATGGGGTTGATGTCTTGTCTTTAAGTGAAATATATTTAATGAGGCAGAGGTGCACAAAATCATCAATCATCCTCAAAGTCCAGTGGCAAGACAAAAGTCAGGATGAATGACAATGATCCAGGATGCAGTGGATGACCTTGACATCTTTGATGCCTGACTAAACTCTAAACCCTGCATTCTGTTTGCTTCAGTCACCATTCTGGCCATTGAAACAAATGGCTCTCATCACCTGTTCCACTGGGGAAAATCTTCACATGCTTGAGCTTGACATCCCCCTAACTCACTGATAAGTTTGAGGTCTGTCCATTACCCTCAACCTGGTTTAATCTGTCTACCAAGACAGTTTTATCAGGTGTGGCCACTGTGCATGCTAAAGCCTCTTTGAACCACTTATGAGAATTGGGTGAAGATGGACACCAAAGGTGGATGAGCAGCCCAAAAAGGTTACAGAAAGCTCTCACTCCAAAGGTGCTAGACCTCCCTGAACATCCCTTACACTGGGAATAGAGTTACAAAGAAAGACCGTTCTAGTCTTTCAAGGTACTAATTTAATGAGGGGTACAAAAGGAAGCTTGAAAAGGGTGAGGGATGGGGAGGAGGAGGAAACACCAGACATGGGAGTGTGTCAGTCCCAAAAGTCCCAAAGCAGTTTGGCAAGGTGAGAAAAAAGGTGATGGATAAGATAAGTTTTTTCTTTAAATGGGAATTGGGACTTCATGGTCCTTCCCTCCAGTCAGAGAGGCAGAGAAAGTAGTGATGAGGTAGAGGACCATAGCTTGTGAGATGTTGCAGAATGATGAGGTTATCTCAATAAAGAGTTTCATGGGACATGATAGGGAAGTCAGCTGGAGAAGTCTCAAAGAAGTAAAATTATTTGTCCTTGCCCTCAAGAATATTAAAATCTAATGAAGAGGGAGGGAATAACACAGAGATAAAATAGTATAATAGAAGATCTAAGATAGGGACATAGAAAGGATTCAAAAGACTTTAGGACAATTTGAGAAGGGAGAGATCACTTCTAGTGTGAAGGGTTACATGTGTGTAGAGATGGCATGGGGCAGGGCTCTGTGGACAGGGAGATAAGGTCATTATTACAAAATTTGCTTCCTTGCCATAGAGTAGAATGTAAGGAGTTAATTGTTTTCCTTTAATCAGCCTAGCCTGATCCTCTCCCTCTGCTACCATTGTCTCCCTAGATGTACCTCACTTTCCATGGCTAGGCTGAAAGAATACTGGATTTGGAATCAGAGGACCCTGATTAAAATTATGGCCCCGTATGATCTTGGGCAACTTACTCAAGCTCTCTGGGCCTCAGCTCCTTTATGTAAAAAATAGCAAACCATAATGTAGGGACATTAGGTCCCTTCCAGCCCTATATATATAGGACACCCCCCCTAAGGAAAATTCTAATTCTTCCCTCCTAGCTTGGTTTCAGCCTTTTTTCCTTCTCCCCCAGGCCTCAAAAGTTCCTTGTACTTAGTCCTGTTCCTTTAAGGAACTAATTATTTGAATTTTTACCATGATTCAGTATTTTAACTCAAGAATTAAAGTAGAAGTGCTCTGTCGCCCCCTTGAGGGGTGTCAGGGCCTCACTACATATCATAAAATGGTCTCTAAATGATCATAATCCTCATCACTATCATTTGCAGGGACCTTTAAGGTTTGAAAATGTACTTTATGTAGATTGATTATTTGGATTCTCATAGCACTCAGTAAGGTAGCTTCCATTATTATCTTCATTTTACAGATAAGGAAATTTAGATACGTTGAGGTTAAGTGGAAAACAAAAAAGATAACTACACAGTAGGGCATTTGGCTGTGAGTCATATAAAGAGAAAAGAGTTCCCAGAATTTCTCAAGCAGTAAAGGATTTAAAACCGAATGACACCATAGAGATCATGTCCAATCTTCATTTTACAAATGAAAACAGTGAGGCTCCAGAGAGAGTCTTTGGAAAACGGCAGAGCCATATCCATTGGCTGCCAATGCAGTCCTTTTCTTTTTCCAGTACAGCCTGAGTTCTCATAATCCTATAAAAAATGTTGTGGAGCAAGAAAGAATAATTGAAAAGGATCTTAAAGGTCCTGGTTCAACTTTTTCATTTTATAGATGGACCTGAGATCCAAAGACAAAAGATGATTTGCCCAAGGTCACAGTTTATCCCCTGACTTAAATTGTTAGTTGCACTTTTACATTACCATGACATTTCCCCAATTAATCAGCAAGAACTTATCAAGGACCTACTAGGCATCATGCTAGGTCCAAAAAATGGAAAGGTCCCTTTCCTCAAATAGCTTATATTCCATTGGAAGAGTATAATAGAACTTTGAAAACTGGTTGGAAGGTTAGAATAAATAATTCTTAAAGTAACAATTTTCAAGAGATAGACTGAGAGAAAGGAAGGGACTCTCAGTAGTTGAGCAGTTGCAACCCGGGGTTAACCTCCCTAGCCTTGTTTAAGACTTAATTAACTCAGGAGCAATAGGAGCAAAAAGGAGAACAGAAGAAAGGAGAAATAAAATGTAAAATTGAAAAATAAGCCATGTGTGACCTTATAGTCACCACAGAGCAAATGGCTGTTCGCATTCACCTCTTCAAGGATTGAGGGACATTCTGAGAAAAGTTATACTCTTTTTCCCAACTTTCCCCCTTTAAGTACCTGTCCATTAATGGAAACTGTAACATATTTGGCACATTTCTTTACTCAAATGTTTCTGGTAATCTGAATTTTGCATCACATAAAGAGGCTAGAGGTTAGTGAGTGATAACTATAAATTTAAAATAGGGCAAAGAATCAACTTCTGCCTAAATGTTAGAAGCAATTCTAATTGGGGCCTTGAGCTATTGCAAATATATCCCTAACTTTTCAGGCAATGT
The DNA here is from genome assembly GCF_037893015.1 of Macrotis lagotis. NCBI lineage: Eukaryota > Metazoa > Chordata > Mammalia > Peramelemorphia > Peramelidae > Macrotis > Macrotis lagotis. Next base: position 608,640,039 of record NC_133658.1, read on the forward strand.
AAACAGAGGAAGGGACAGGAGGCCATTATATAAGATGTGCCAAAAGGCTTATGCAGGTTTAAGTTATTAAAGCTTAAACCTGCATAAGCCTTTTGGAATACCCTATATGTAGACTAAAAAAAAAAAAAGATCATTTTTTTGTCAATTAATCTCAAGAGACAAATAGAGTAAATGGTTTTAATGAGTATACCTGTAGGCAAACTGTATCCTTCACAGCAACACCTACAACCACTTGTTTATACAAGTTTACAAAAATATATGCAAGGTAATATTTTGCAGACTATTTTGAATAATTGTAAGCTCTTTCAGGGCAAAAACTGTGTCCTAATTTGTATGTTTGCTGAATCCTGTATAATACTTGGTCCCTAATAGGTTCTGAGTAAAGCTTTGCTGATTGAGTGACTGATTGAGGCCACTGATAGAGGCCTTTTTCCTCTAGAAGGAGCATGAAGATGGAACAAAAAAAAGAAGAGAAACAAAACAGAGAGGAAGAGGGAGGGAAAGAAGGCAAAGAGGAAGGAAGGAAAGAAGAAAAGGAAAAAGGAAGGAAGGGAAGGAGAAATTGAGGAAGAAAGGAAGGACGATAAAATAAGTAAGAAAGGAAAGGGGTAAGCAAAGAAGATAAAGAGAAAGACAAGTCAAAAGGAAGAAAGAAGGATTGTAAAGTAGGAAAGGCTATACCCTGAATTATAGGATCCAGAGGCATTAGGAATATTTTCCCTCTTTCCTTAGGGAGAGGCTGCAGAAGTCAGTACAAGAATTCTACACTAGGACTTAGGAGACCTGGTATTAGTCTTTTTTCTCTTGAGAGAATGTAAGATCCCTGAAAGCACGCATTATTTCATGATTCTTGACGTATGATATCTGCTTAATGAATGATGTTTGTCCTTCATTCTAGAAGAAGATCATGACATCAGGGAGGTGGTGACATGGCAAGCAAATGAATTGGATTTGAGTGAGGAGATACTGTGCCAAGTCACCAGCCTCACTTCAGAGCCATCTGGGTCCAGTGACCAGAGAGGAATCAGAACAACTGGAGATAGCCCTGGATTCCAGGTATCAGGGTTAAGTGACTTGTCCAAGGTCACACAACTAGTAAATGGTAATTGTTTGAGGTCAAATTTGAAGTCAGGTCCTTCTGGCTTCAGGGTCAGTGCTATCCACTGTGCTACCTAGCTGCCCTATTTCATTTGAATCTACTTAAAAGAAGGTGTTTTACAACAGGAAGCCTATTTAATATACACTGTGTTTCTATAAAATTGAGAATTAATTACATAAGTATATACATATCCCATCCCAAGTCTTCTGTTACAATTGGAATGAAGTTAGCCTCTTGTAAGTAAATTGATTTATGTAACCACTGAACTTAGGCATAGAAAGCCTCTACATATCAAGAGTATTGGTACCTATATTTTCATATATAGGATTAGATCCTCAAGAGTATCTGACCCTCCCAAGGCAATTGGAGCTAATTGCAGTGAAAATTTTATGAGAAAGCAAGAAGATTAAACAATCATCTGTGTCCAATGTAAGTAATTTTAATGGGATATATATATAATTTTTAAATTCTCTAAAGTTTCAAGTGAACTTTGGGTCCCTAATTTGGTGTGGTTGTTTTAGTTCAATTGTTAATAATATCAGAGCCATGAGGTCTGAGCTACTCTTTACCACATGTCATAATTGTTAGAGAAGTAAAATTTGAGAGACTATATTAACTACTGTTGAGATCTGTTTTGTAAAAGATTTTAGCAAGATACTTGGAACCAGTGAAGCCAATCTACTGAAGAGGTACCCCTGAGAACAAGACATTTTGCAGCCCAAGAAAAGATGTTGCAGAGAACAGACAACTACATGAGATGTCTCAGATCCAAGATGAAAGAATTGATTAAATGGATGTTGGAAGTGAATTATTAAATGCTTGTTGATTCATTGCTTCTGTCACAACTCTGGTGACCTTGAGGGGCTCAATTTCCATTTATAAAATGAAAGGTGGAAGTAAAATAATCATTTGCTTATTAAATCCAAGGTCCCATTTAGTACTAAGATTCCAAGGAAATCCTTGCAAACTCAGACAGCCTTTGGAAGTAACCAAGCCAGTCTTGTTATTTCACAACCTTTAGAAGTCATCCAAAAAAAGCATGGATTCTAGCAGAATATTGAGCTAGACTTCCATACAGCCTGGTTGTTCTGCCAGCCTTCCTCAGGTCGCTGGAATCACAGACTTCCTGGCTCATGGTTGACCACTGAATCAGAGATCTTGAAAGCTGTTGCTATTACTTCCAGCCTTTTTCCTTCCAAGCATTCATCTCTCTCAACCTCATCTCAGTCCCCAGTGAGGCTATGCCTACTCAACATTTCAGTGAAACCCTCCCCCATGCAGAGTGAAAAATGAAGGGCAAAGAGTCAACCAGATCAGATTCTGGCTCAGCTCAAGAAACCTGGAGCCCTGGAGCTGAAGACGTGCTATCTGGCCACACTTCCTGCTCTCCAGCTGCCCAGTTCTGACAGTCCTCTAATCTCCCCTTGGCAACTGGTCCAGAATGGAAGCAAGGCCAAGGGTGGGGGGTGGGGAAATGGAAGTAGAGTTTGTCTTACCCTTATTGGGGCCTTAATGGTCACAGTGAAAGCATAGGCTACCCATTCAATATACAAAACAAAATAGTAACAAAAATATTCCCTTTCCAGTGATACTGGCTAACTACTTCTTTCTTCACACTACTTTCACAAAAGTAGCTAGTAGTAGATATTTCTCATTCTTACATTCAAATCTTTCCTTCCCCACCATTATCAGCATACATCTCTCCTCCTTTAAAGTTTGCTCCATCTTGTCCAAATCCTTGTACCTGTCATTGGTACACATGCAGGCAGCTCTTCCTCTTCCCCAGTCAGTTCAGTAACTGGTTCCTAATCTTCTTCTTCAGTCTTAACACATTTTCCCTTTCAAATCTTAACCTTCAAGTTGTTTGATTTCCTCAATTCTCCATGACCTTTTTCTAATCTACTTCAGTAATAACGGCTAAAAATAACTGTATAGTAATAAGAGTTTTGTAGTGTTTTTAAGGTTTGCAAAGTGTTTTACATCTTTTATCTCATTTGTGAAGTACGTGGTATAATCATTCCCATTTTTATAGGCTGAAAAGGGCTAACTGATTTGATTGGGGTCACCTGTTATGTCTCTGAGACTTCCTGACTATGTCATATGGCCTCTAGACACCAGGATGGTCACATCTCAAACACCCCAATTCACATTCAACAAAAATTCAATTGTTTTCTTACACACAATTGAATTCCTAATGTGACACTGATGACTTTTCCTGCTTTATCTACCTCACAAGGTTGTGATAATCAAATGAAATAAAATATATGATAGGAAGTTGGTGGCGCTGTGGATAACTGGGCCTGGAATAAGGAAGACCTGAGTTCAAATCAACCTCAGACCCATTGTGTGACCCTGGACAAGTCACATCTTCAATTGCCTCAGTTTCCTCATCTGTAAAATGAACTGGAGAAAGAAATGACAAACCACTCCAGAATTTTTGCCAAGAAAACCCCAAATAAAGTCATAAAAAATCTAAGATGATTGAACAATATTCTATATAATGGTGCTACTAAAATGTAATTTTTTTTAGGTAAAATGTAATTTTCGTGAAGATTGGAGACTCTGCCTTCTCTAAATTTTACATCCTTATTCCAGCCCACCCTATATTAATGCTCTTCTCTCATATTTCAAGCATGTTTGCTGAACTGAATCAGTTTAAAAATTGTAAAGCCATATATATATATATATATATATATATATGTATATCATGTGTAAAGTTCTATCTGTATAAATTACAATCCTCTTCCATGCTTTCTTGTCCTGATTCCTCTAAATATCTTTTTCATAAAGCTTACATAGAGAATCTTCCCATGCATTGGAGGTCTTTGTTGGCTTCCTTTGTGTTTTGTGTTTACTAGTGCAGTCTTCAAGTTGCCTCAATCTTGATATACAGTTATTGATCTGTCCTCTCATTGGAGTCACGTGTTTTCTCAGACAAATCATTGTTGGTAATATGCTAGAGCCTAATTGTACCTCCCTTTTCCTAGTGGAGAGATAGAGGAGTCTGGAAGTACTTCATAGAGTATGCCATGAGCTGTGTCTGTTAGTTTTGCTTACATTATTTTCTTTGTCACAGAGGAGGGGACACAGTAAACTGATGGGGAACTGATGAATAAAAAGAAAAGGTAACAATAAGACTCTCCCCCCCCCCAAATGATTCGAAACCAGTACATATTGAATTTCTGTTGCAATCAATAGTTTTGGGGGTTTTGCTTTTTGTCTCTATTCTCAGGGCATGATCTACAGTGATTTCCAGTCTTCTTTCCTGGATTGTAAAGTCCATCATAGGTAATTCTATAAGTGGAATTTGGATTATTTCACTTGCTACCTTCTAAGATCTCACAAGACTTTATACCAAAGATAGGAAAATACAAAAAAGAAAAAAGCCATATCCCAGACATAGGCTTTTCTAGACCTCTTGATCATGGCTCACAGCCTAGGTCTGGTAAGAAGATTATCCCTTCACCATCTCCAGTGGTCTAGGATTGTCCCTTTAGTATATCCACTGAGTTACCAATTAAGAGTCCTCATGTCTGAGGGAAAGCAATCTGATAAAATCTGTGCTTGCTCTAAAATGGAGAGAGGAACTCTTCATCATATTGTTGTTGTTGTATGTCCTTCATTCTCTATGAAGATACTGACATTAGGGAAGTAGTGCCAGGACAAAGGACATAAATTAGATTTGAGTGAGGGAGTGCTGTGCTAAGTCACTAAGTCACCACCTCAAGGTTTTCAAATCACTTTCTCCTCTAGAGCCATCTGGATTCAGTGGCCAGATATGAATCAGGTTGACTGAAGATGAATTCAAGGCAATCAGAGTTAAGAGACTTGCCCAAGGTCTAGAAAATGTCAAGTATCTGAGATAGAATTTGAACTCAGGTCCTCTTGACTTCAGGGCCAGTGCTCTAACCACCTAGCTGCCTTCCATCATATATCATCAAGGGGTTACTACACTACAATTCTTTTCAAAAGAACTTAGCATATTCCCTTCAGAAATGACTGTGTTACTTAGATTAAGTAACTTAAGATTTCTGAATCTCAGGATTTGCAATGTCTAAATTGGAATAATACTAAAAACTCCAGTTAACAGGGTGGTTATGAAGAGCAAATGAAATAATTTTCATTGAAGTATCTTGCAAATATTAAATCACTACTTAAATAGGTTATTATTATTATTGTCATCATCATCACAAATTAACTAGAACAACAAAATCTAACCTTGTCAAGGTATAGAAATTCTGAATTAAAAACTCTGGTGATTTACCATTTTGTTGGGCTATTGCTAGAAAAGTCCTTTGCAAACCTTTAAATGTTTAGTAAATTTTAAGATACTTTGTAAATCTTACATCTAAATATGATCATGACCTGCAAAAGACTTTTTCCTGTCTTACCTACCATATATTCCTAGGACTCTTAGCAGTAAAAATCCAACCATCTCCTTCAAATACATCCTTATATTATTTCCATTCCTAAGCTTCTGAATTTCCACATAGTTCCTGAGGCCAATTCTGTTCCACTGCAGACTGAAAATTCACTGCAGAATAAAGATTATCATTCTAATAAACTGAAAGAATCTTTGAAGTTTTCTAGTTATATTCCCTACCTGATTGAATAATTTTCTCATGAACACCTCTATGGAAGAAAAATCTCACTATCCATTCTTACTAGTCAAGGTTGGGGCAGAGTTTTCCAGGTTACATATATTTAATTAGATAATTAGGATAATATATATCTTTCCAATATTGTTGGAAGGAAAATATTTTATAAATCTTAAAAGTGTTTATAATAATAAGCTAATAAAATATTGTACACTTGGGTTCTTTTCAGTAGGATGGTAAATTCCTTTGATAGCAGGGAGAATTCATCCTTTCCTTTCTTCCTTTTCCTCTTTTTCTTTTCCTTTCTCTTTTCCTGTGTTCTACATTGCATGTAACTTAATAAATGTTTATTGACTTGACTGTTCAGGAAGAATCTATATTTTTTTTAGGTTTTTGCAAGGCAAAGGGGGTTAAGTGGCTTGCCCAAGGCCACACAGCTAGGTAATTATTAAGTGTCTGAGGCCAGATTTGAACTCAGGTAGTCCTGACTCCAGGGCCGGTGCTCTATCCACTGCACCACCTGGGAAGAGTCCTCCCCTAAGGAAGACATGGTAATAAATCAATTCTAGGAAATGTCTGAGATATAGAGGGGTTAAGTAATTTGTTCAAGATTACTCAAATACCAAAAATTCTGAAGGAATTCAATAGAAGTCTTCCTTGTTTCAAAGTCAGAGCTCTTTCCACTACATCAGGCCTTGTACCTGACACAAACTTGATAAATGTTGCTTTAATGGAATTTTTGTGAAATATTACAGTTTCTCTTGTATTATTTCTCCAGTTTTGATTTTAAAAAAACGCTCTTTATAAATGAAATAAAAAGTCTTAAGATAAAGTTGTCACATACCTCAGAGAATTCAAAGATAATATAATATATTCATCGTTAACACTCTACAAAATGTTTCTTTTATAATTCATGAGGCATAATATCTTTCACTTCTTTGGAATTGTAAAATCAGAGATTTAGTCTAGACAGCCTCTAAAGTCCATTCCAAATCTAGAGTTAAAATCAATAGGAATTACTGCTACTGTTAGATAGGATTGGGGGAACATTCTGGTCTTTGGAGTTTTCTAGTTGTAAGGTTTTTTGGGATAAAAGCCATAATTTCATTATCAGAAACTCCCTCTATTAGGACAAATCAGCACCTGTTCTGCAACTCATAGTCTTTAAGAGTTATTTAGGGACACTGAGAGTGAGCCACCTAGGGTCATGCAATCACTATGTATGAGATAGCATTTGAATTCAAGCTTATTTTGGTGGGGAGGGATTGTGAGGCTATGGGGTTAAATGACTTGCCCAAGGTCACACAGCTAATAAGTATCAAGTGTCTGAAGTTGGATTTGAACTCAGGTCCTTCTGAGTCCAGGGCCTGTGCTCTATCCACTGTGCCACCTAGGTACTCTTCCCATCCCTCTTCCTTAAATGCAGTTCTTTCTCAGGCTAACTTGCTATCTCCTCTGCTGGGGATACAAAGGGATGCCACTAGGATGAAGAAGCATGCTCTCAGGATGCTGCTGTGCTACCTTCTAAGTTTTGCTACACTGAAACAAAGCCTTCTTTGTCCCACCTTAGTTGTGAGTCTGTCTGGAAGAGCTGATCTATTCTAAATATTCTGCTTGGCATTCAAATTCTAACTTAGCTGCCTCCTCTCCTTCCAGTTTGCCTCTACCTTCCAGAGAATTATTCCCCAAAGCAGTGTTCCATGAACAAGACATTCCCTCTCTCAGGGGAGCTTTCTTTGTTTCTCATGCCTAGAATATTCTTCCTCCTTTGTTAACTTCCCTTGCTTCTTTTAAGTTTCACCTAAAAATCCCATTTTTTTTTATAAGGCAGGGTGTTAGGTGATTTGCCCAAAGTCACACAGCTAGGTTATTATTTTTTTAGGGGTTTTTTTTTTTTGGCAAGGCAATGAGGTTAAATCCCACACAACTAGGCAATTATTAAGTGTCAGAGGCTGGATTTGAAATTAGGTCCTCCTGACTCCTGGGCTGGGGCTCTATCCACTGCCCCTAGCTGCCCCTAACCCCTCCCCTCTTTTTTACAGGAAACTTTCTCCACCCCTTCTTAATTCTAGTGCTTTTCTTCTTTTATTATGTCCTCCTTATCCTGTATATAACTGATTTGTATATATTTGCTTGTTTATTATCATCCCAGTAGATGGTAAGTTTCTTGAGGGCAAGGACAGTCCTTGAATTCTTTTTGTATCCTCAGCACTTATCACAATGCTTGGAACATAGAAGGCACTTATTAAATGTTGACTGACTGATTTTGACCATGGTCTTAAATGCCTTATGCCAAAAGGAATGACTCAGTGGGAGTTTTAGGCACTCTACCAAGAAATCAGGAAGGGAAATCAATACAACTCAATCAGAGCTGAAGATAGCTTTTTTTTTTTTTTTTTTTTTTACTTTTTCAGATTATCCACACCATAGCTGACCTTCAGGAGAGATAAATAAAAGTTGGACATATATCCATTTCACAAGTACTCTTTGAGGCTGTGACTGAAAAGCAATAGTCTATGAATTGTTCCAGTTGGTGGGATTAGTGATGAGGGGAACTACTAGACATTGGAGGAATAAAAGTAAGACTACCACAGAGTGGGAGCTGAGGCTATAACTGTCAGTTTTCTGATAAAGCACATTATTCCCAAATTCAGTATTTTTTCTCACATATTTATTTGCCCCCCCCATTTTATTTTTTGATTGAAAAAGCAATGTTAAGAGAGAGTAAGTGTGCCCTGGAGAGAAACACTCAACAAATCAGGGACATAGGACCTAGACCTCAGGTCTCTTAATTTCTAGTTGAGTCTTACAACCTCTTAGAACATTCTTTATCAACAAATATGCATCCTTCATGGTATAATTCTGCAGCACATGAGCAGCAAGTCTTGCTTAGAGAACCCTGTGAGGAAACTCTTTACAGGTCTAACCTGTTTTAGTGTCTGGGGCACAGGTGAGTCTACATTGAACAACTCCTATCCAGTCTGAAACAGGGCTATTTAAAGTGACTGGTGAAAACCGACCACTTTTAAAAACCTCTTGGCTCATTTGCTGACCCTGCAAAGATGGTCCAGATGCTTCATGATGTCTCCAGCTGCAGCTAGTTCTAGACCTCTTGCTGACAAAGGTCTGTATCTGTGCCTAGACTGAGAGATTTATGTGTTGTAGAGCAGAGGGTTCCAGCCTAGGCTGGGTCTTCTTTAAGGTAGACAGGAGAGTCTGCAAAGCAGATAGACAGGAGCCAAGACTGGTTAGACTGGGATACCAGCTCATGACCCTCTACTGTTGACCCACACACTATTGCCCCAGGTGGAAAAGTAAGGGCACTCAACAGTCAGTCATTTCTTCCTTGAAGGAGTTATTGATTTTAAGTCAAACACAGAGCAGGGTGCTCTTGAATATGCATATACATACAGGCAGAATCACACAAACAATACTATACACAGAAAGTCAGAGAGCTAGAAGGCAGATTGATATAATGGATAGGATGGATAGGAAGACCTGGGTGACCCTGAATAAGTCACTTATCATCCTTCCCTCAGTTTCCTTATCTTTCAGATGATGATAAAAATGGCTAGCTTGTTGTAAGCATCAAGTGAGATAAATCATGCAAAACTCTTGCAAATCTAAAAAGTGCTATATAAAATTTACCTTTTATTATTACTCAAGAAAATCATCTAGTCCAACTTAGTTTTATGACTTGGTTTACAGGGGAAGGAAATTCACACCAAGAAATGAAGAAATGACTTTGATCAGGGTCATATAATGAGCTAGTGGCAAGGTTCTTAATCTTCTAGACGTGTGACTCCAAATTGAATCCTTTTTTCTTGATGACAGAGATTTTCAAATTGTGAAGCACCATCTCCCCTTTCCTGGGGAAAAGAGTGAGGTAGAGTATAAAGAATTAGTCAAAGTTATTGGAGACTTTTTGAGTCTAACACTTACATAAATACATCCTTATTTTGCATCCAGTCAAAACAAAGTTCAAATCAAAGTCAACAAGAGCGAGACTAACAAGGCAAATTTGTTCCAATTGACAGTGAATGCAGCCCAGCAGCTATTTGACATGGTATGTGCAAATGAGGTCAGTTATAGGTATGAGTGTGTCAAATCTCAAGACCAGCATAATCTGCTACTGTTAACCAGGGCATAGTCTTATAAGTTTGATGTATTGTATTATAGTGCTATTTGCTGGTTTATCAAACAAAACAATAAAATTTTTACCACTGGTCATAATAAATAGAGTTTTGTAAAAAAGATGAAATATCAAAGTCTATTAGCGGCTAAAAAAAATCATGAGTAGAAATATCATCACTGACACATGGTTTGAGAAACTTTGCACCCATCAAATTAATAATGTGATTACGCTGAAGATTTGGTTAGCTATAAATATGAAAATTTTTAATGAACAATTTTGATTGTTTTGATTGAAGACTTTAGTCATCTTTGAACACAGAGTACAATGATTCTCAATGGGGATTTCCCTTGGCTTATCAAAAAAGGTTTATCAGTCCTTTCTCCTTATGATCTAGTTTTTTTCTTTTTCTATTTGTACATAATAAAAAAAACACCCTATCCTTGTAATTTATGCAACATATTCTTTTGCTTGTGAGATTCCAATTTTGTTGTTTATTAGAAATAGCAATTACTTTTCCCTATTGTAGTATGAGTTTACAGTAAGACTTTGAGGTCAGAATTATAAGTAAACATAAATGCAAAAATTTAAAAGAATTTTTAAATTAATAAATACCTTTGCAAAGTTTTGTGACCATTCTCTTTGTTTTTCATACTTCATTGTATTCTCTACTCAGCTGCTAAATTGATTTTTCTTAAGTGTGGCATGACCCTGACACCCTCCTACTCAATTAGCTCCAATGAGTCTTTGCTCCTTCTAGGATCAAAATGGCTAATTTATAAATATATTAAATAGAAATAAACATGTACAACTTTTATAAGACTATTCACTACTAAGAAGAGGGAGGAGATAAGGGAAGGTGGTAGAAAAACTTATAAATCTGTAAATGGCTGAATGTTGAAAAACTGTCATAGCATATAATTAGAAAAATAAAATAAAATATCAATTAAAAAAACAAACAAAATACACTCCTCTGTTTGTCATCTAAAACCTTCATCAGGTGCCCTTTCTTTTCTTTCCAGATGTTTAACACACTACTCATCTGGTTTGATTTATAATCCAGCCATTCTGTCCTACTTCTAGCTTATAAATAGGATAATTCATTTCTCATTTCTGGACCATTGACCTGGTATTGTTTGACTCCCTCATTTCTGCCTCTTTAATTTCTTAATTTCTTTTGCTTCCTTCAAGTCTCCCCTCAAATTTCATTTTCTGCAGGGATCATTCCTGGTTCTCCTTTATCACATGTAATTTTTTATTGCAGCATGGTCTGAGAAGTGTATATTATTTCTGCCTTTCTGCATTTGATTTTAAGGTTTTTGTACCCTAGTACATGGTCAGTTTTGGTGAAACTTCCAGTACCACCAAGGAAAAAAGGTATTTTCTTTTCTATCCCCATTAAGTTTTTTTTCCAGAGGTCTATCATATCTAAGTTTTCTAAGATTTCATTTACCTTCTTAACTCTCTTTTTATTATTTATTTATTTATTCGTTTATTCATGCATTTATTTATTTATTTATTTATTTGTTTGTTTGTTTGTTTTTTAGTTTTTGCAAGGTTAAGTGGCTTGCCCAAGGCCACACAGCTAGGTAATTATTAAGTGTCTGAGGCCAGATTTGAACTCAGGTACTCTTGACTCCAGGGCCAGTGCTCTATCTACTATGCCACCTAGCTGCCCCCTTTTTATTAATTTGTGGTTAGATTTATCTAGTTCTGAGAGAGGGAGGTTGAGGTCTCCCATTATTAAAGTTTTGCTGTCTATTTCTCCTTGTCATTCACTCATCTTTTCCTCTAGAATTTTGGGTGCTATACCATTAGGTGCATGTATGTTTAGTAATGACATAGCCTCATTTCCAATGGTGACTTTCATTCCTGGTTCTCAATGCAACTAATGCCTTCCCTTTTTCTACTACTTTCATATACTCTATATCTACCTAATTATTTATGGGTTCTCTTCTCCTTTAGACCGAATTTCTTGAAATAGGTGATTGTATTTGCTTTTCTGTGGCTCTCCGGTGCTTAACTCAGTGCCTGGTATCTATTAAGAGCTTAATAAATGTGTGCTGACTAACTTAAGATGGGTGTTGTTATAAAAAATAAAAAATTAATTTATTTGAATAAAATATGGATTAATAGAATTAAGTACAGAGATCATTTTAGGAAGTGTTAAGAGGAAATGATATTTTTTTTAAATGATAAAATTTGCAACTCCCTACATTTTTCCAAACTGACTGTGCCACATACATATATAGAATCATATCTATATAATTCACATGATGGACATTTGCATGATTATACAGATAACATTCGCACACATTACCTACACATGCTCAGAAGCAGATATATAATACACACACACACACACACACACATATATGTATATATAAAAACACAGCCACATATAGTATGACATAGACACCAAGAGTCACTGTCCTTCTCTAAATTCATGTTAACAAGATGATTTTAAAATGAAAATATCTCCTTTAGAAATTTGATGACAGCAGTAAAGGCCCTGGTATTAGATACAAGGTGACACTATGTCACCTTGGACCATGGTGACCTCATTTCTAGAATGAGGAAGTTGGACAAAATGATCTTTAAAGTTTCCCACAGTTCTAATGACAAATTAACCTCACCTGATAATGTATACAACATTTTACATACATAATGCCTTCCTTCTCCACCAAAAGAATTTCCTCTGTCCACTAAGAGACAGGAACTATTTTTCCTTTGTTCCCCACCCCACTCCATCACTCCACCCTCTGGGACCAAGCTCATCTTTTTAACACTACTATTTGGCCTATGATGGTATTTGGCTGATAGGCTCTCCATATAAATCATGGTACCCATAATACACTTGATATCATTTCTCTTTCTGACTGTCTTTGTCTCTGTCCCTACGTCTCTTTCTGTCTCCATCTCTTTTAAACTTGTCATTTGCACTCTTATTCCTCTTTCATTCTCCATAGTACTACAAAGATTCCACCAATCATACTCTTATGATCATGGCTTCAAGTTCTTTCAGTATGTTACTTGGGTTAAGAGTGAATCGTTTAAATGGCTTTCTCAAAAGACTTAAAATTGTCTGATTGCACCTCCAGTCATCCTGATTCATATCTGGCCACTGGACCCAGATGACTCCAGAGAAGAAGTGAGACTGGTGACTTAGAAGAGCATCCCCCTCACTCAGGTCCATTTCATGGGCATGTCAGGCCATCACTTCTCTTCAGACAAGCATCATCATCATCATCATCATCTGAGAAATAGCAGATTGACAACTTGAGTGCTAAACTGGTTTCTTTTGTTTTTTTTCTGGACTTGTGATTTGTGACTATTGAGAGCTCTTAGTGAGAAAACTCTCTTTTCTGCATAACTTGAAGACTTAGAGAATTTCCTGGAAATCCTGGGAGATTGGCCTTGCCCAGGGTTATACTACCAGTATGTGTGACATGTGAAACTCAAACACACATCATGTTAATTCCAAAGACAGGCTCTCTATCCACTATACCTCTCTATCTATAGTGAATTATTACTATCTACTCTTTCGCTGATATAGATAAATACATATAACCCATACATTAACATATATGCACATACATATACACACTTGTATACATATGCAAAATTATATTTGAAAAGAACCAGTGCAATGGGCAGAACTAGTAAGGAGGATTTATTGAAAACCTTGAACAGAATTACATAAGATGAAGTCACATGGTCTAGTAGAAAAAACATTGGGTTTAATCACATCTTTGCTACTTATTGCCTGTGGGACCTTTAATAAGTCGCTTAACTTCTCTGGTCCCTCAGCATCTTCATCTGTACAAATAGGGGAAGGAAGGAGTTGGATGAGATCTTAGGTTTCTTTCTATCTGTTCTTAGCTCAAGTACCTATTTGACATATATTAACAATTATCTCAGGACCCTAAACTGGCTTCCAGGTTTTTCTTCCCTCGCTCCCTAACCTGTTAATCACTTAGTCCTCAAGGCTATATTTCCCCCCACAGATTGACAGTTGACGGTAAGTGAATTTTTATTTTCTATCTCTTCCTAGCTAATGAAACTGACCTTTTACCCATCTATGATAGGTGGACAACATAAACAGACCATGGCTATTTGGGCACCATAGACTTTGAAGACAAGTTGTTGCAATGGGAATCACATTGAATTTTAAAATCAGACAACCTGGGGCCCAGACTGGGAACTCTTTCATTTATTTCTAACCTTGAATAAGTCATTCAATATCTTTCAACTTTAGCTTCCTCAACTATTAAAAGATGGGATTAGACTTGATGATATCTAACATCCCTTCCAATACTAGGTTTATGAATTAATTTCCTTATAAGGACAGTGGATGGAGCATATTCAGCTATGTCAATTCTATCAATTCTACTCTTGCAATATCTCTCATATGTTTCCTTCTTTTCTCTGTCACTGCCACTACTCTTGTTCTGGCCCTTATTGTCTCAAACCTAGAATACTGAAATAGCCTTCCCTGATGCAAGACTCTCCTCAATCCAGTTTGTCCACTAGTTAGCTATCAAAGTGATCTACCTAAAGTAGAGGTGTGACCATTCCTCCCCCTATTAAAAAAAAAAAAACCTTTAGTGGCTCCTTATTTCTTCTAGGGTCAAATAAAAATGCCTTTTATTTTTAAAGCCCTTCATAACATGACCTCCTCCTATCTTTCTAATCTTCTCATACCTTACTCCTCTACAATTCAGTGATTCTGGTTTCCTTGCTGCTCCTTATTCAAGCTGTCCCATCTCCTTTTTCTGCATTTTCAAAGGTATGCCTCAAATTCTCTTATTCATTTTAGTCTCCTGCCTTCCTTTAAGACTGTATTGAGGAGTGGCTAGGTGGCACAGTAAATAGAGCACTGGCCTTGGAGTCACCTGGGTTCAAATCCAACCTCAGACATTTAATCATTACCTAGCTGTGTGGCCTTGGGCAAGCCACTTAATCCAATTTACCTTGCAAAACCCCCCAAAAAAGACTGTATTGAAGCAATGTCTTTTCAATATCTCCTAAAGATTAGTGCCATCCCTTCCAATTTACCCTATATGTACTTCTTTGTAAGTAGTTGTTTGCATGTTACCCCCCCCCCCATTGGACTGTGAGCTCCTTGAAGACAGGGGTTCTTTTATCCCTTTTTGTATCATCATCTCTTAGGATAACATGGCACATGGTAGGTACTTCATAAATGTTTGTTGACTTGAAAGTGTAGATTCTTAGCGCAATAGAATATTAGTTCAGTAAAAAGGCCTTGGAAGTAGTCTAGACCAGGTGTTCTTAAGCTGGGATTTGTGAACTTGTATTTTTTATGTGTCTTGATAACTACATTTAAAATAATTAGTTTCCTCTGTAATCTGTATTTTATTTTATACACTTAAAAACATTATTGTGGGAATGGGGATCACAGACTTCACCAGACTGCCAAAGTTAACAGAAAAGTTAAATTCCCCTATTTCTAGTACAAGAAGAAAACTGAGGTTTAAAGAGAAGAATCAATCACTTGCTCAAGGTCACATCCTTGGTTAGTGGCAGGACTGACCCTAGAATCTAAGGCTCCTACATCCTACTAACTCAGTGCTTTTTATGCTACTCCATGCTACCTTTCAAATTAGATGGCAATCATAGAATTTAAAGAGACGTTAGAAGTCATCTAGTTTTTCTGAATAGATGATCTCAAAATTCTCTTCCAGAAGGAAATTCTATGATCCTATGACTATCCCTGATTACTGTTCAACCAACTTCAGTTTAAATGGGTCTGGTGTTAGAAAACTCACCTTATCATGAAGCAATACTTTTCCATTTTAGAAAATTTCAGTTGTTAGAAAGTTCTTGATTGTGACATTGTCTACCTCCCTGTACATTCCATTATGGTCATCCTTGTTATGCCCTCTGTGGGCAGACCTTTTCCACCTGCCAGTGCTTCAAATGTTTAATAATATATTTGTCCACCTTGAGTACTTGTTTCCACTCTCAAGTTTTCTTTGTTTGGTTTTCTTCAACCATTCCTCGTATACTTTGGTTTGAGTCCTGTTCTTATCTCAGTCATCTTCCTTGGTACACATTGTTGATATATTTCTGAAAATATTTTACTCAGAGACAAATATGAAATTCCAGATGTGGTCATCTAGAATAAATGGAGCAGATTTTTACCTCCTGTTTCACAATTTTTTATATTAATGTAGTTTTTTAGATTGTTTTATTTTTTCCAATTAAATGAAAAGATAGTTTTCAACATTTTTTTGTAGAATTTTAATTCTTCATTTTTCTGTCTCCCTTCTTTCCCTTCCCTCTCCACACAACAGCAAGTAATCAGTTAAAGTTACACATGTACAATCATGTTTAACATAATTCCATATTAATCATACTGTGAAAGAAGAATAAGAACTAAAGGGGAAAAACATGAGAAAGGAAAAAATATAAAACAAGTTTTAAAATGTGAAAAATAGTATGCTTTGGTATGAATTCAGACTCTTACTACAGTTTTAAAGATCCCATTGGCTTTTTTTAAGCAGCCCCATCACTCTGCTTATACATATCACTCTTATCATCCTATAAAGCCCCAAGTCCTTTTTTTAAATACATTAACTGTTCTTAGAACAAATTTCCCTCTTTCTTGACATTCACATTTTATTTTTAAACCTAAGCACAGAATTTTACAAGTGTCCTTATTAAGTTTCATCTCAAGAAAAGGTGAAAGATCTTAATAATATGGGACCTTTATGAATGCAGACCAACCATTTAATTTCTTAGCTAAAACTTTAGTTTCAAGTTATTTTAGTAGCCTAGTATATTATCAGGACTCAGAGTTAATGTGTCTAAATGGTTAGATGTTTTCTAATTTTCATCTTTCTTGGGCTTTTATATATAAATATGAAATATAAAAAATAAAACTATAAAACATATTTGTTTTATACTTGAAAGTTTGAATAAAAATATTACCTTTGATAGAAACCATTTGATGAGTAGCAAAATTATTCATTGCTTATATTGCTTCAGCCTTTCCACAAAGCTCCTCTTCAAATGCTTCATTTTGATTTTAGTGACTTAATGGATCTTCCTGGGAGTTCTATTGAGGTGGGAAAGCTTCAAGGTGAACTTGGCAGCAGGCTATAGCTACTGTCAGTGGACCAGCCTGAATAATTGTGGGGAGGTTCATCAATCACAAGGTACTAGGTAATGAGTTCTGGGGTCCTGCCAACCAAGATACCCAACGGAGGAGATAAGGCAGTCGCATCACCTGCTGCTGCTACTACCATGATCTCCATCCAGAACCCACAGAATCTTTTCCTCCTGACGTGAAAACTTCCAGGGAAAAAGTTACTATTTGTGCCTTTTGCATGTATACTCAGTTGCAACTGAGCAGCCAGTTAAAAGATTTTCCATTATCACTCTGGAAGCTGATAGAAAACTGAAAACTGCAATAAAGAAAGGAAAAAACTCACTAAATCTCTAGATGGGTTCATCTAAGGCAGGGCAGCACATTTAATGTGTCCTGAGAACTGGGCACTTATTGGTCAGTCCTACCACCTCCTTAGATTAACAGTAGACCAAACAATTATCCATTCCTTTCTTGCACTTTCTATTTTGCATGGAGCTTTTTTTTTTGTTTTGGAGGCAATCACAGTAAAATGACTTGCCCAGGGACACACATTTGATGATATTTGTCCTTCATTCTTGAAGAAGACCATGACATCAGGGAGATGGTGCCATGATAAA